>NW_025178419.1:0-2185 GCF_004010195.1 Chiloscyllium plagiosum | reverse complement strand
CTGGAGAATTGGCAAAACCCAGCACAGAATAACCAAAAAGCAATAGGAGGAAATAAGATGAAACACAAAAGTAAGCAAGCTCATACTATAGAAGAAGACTGTAATAATTTGTTTCAATCTTTAACATGTTACAGAGAGACAAGAGTGACATTGGACTATTGAAGACGTAATGGGGAACAAATTAATGGTAGCGGAACTGAATAGGTACTTTGCATCCAATTAACAGTGGAGGATAACAGGAAAATAACAGAATTAGGAGAGACATGTGGCAAAGGTGAGCGAAATGACCACCACTAAGGCGGAGGTATTGGGGAAATTGAAAAGGACTGAAGTTGAAAAAAATCACAAAGGCAAGGTGAATTAAATGCTCAAATTCTAAAGGAGACAGCTGAAGAGATTGTAGGGGCATTTGTGGTAATCTTTCAGAAATCATTAGCATCATGGAGCGTCCCAAATTAGTGGAAAATGTTTAATGCAATACCTCTGTTTAAAGAAATGAAGGAGGGAGAGGCAGGAAACTGTCAGCTATGTTGTCGACATTGTTGCAGAGTTCAAGGAAGTTCATGGTAAAATAAAGCAAAGTCAGCACGAATTCATCGAGGGAGGTCATATCAGACAAATATGTTAGATTTCTTTGAGGAAATAACAGACAGTTTAGACAAAGCAGAGCCAGTGGACGTGATCGAAATGGATGTCCAGAAAGCCTGTGATAAGTTTCCATAAGGCAGACTGCTGCATAATTTAAGAGAAACGTGTTAATGACAAGGAGGGGATTGGCTGACTGGATGAGTCAGAACAGAGGGTTATGTTTACAGGATGACAGCCTGTAATGAATCGAAATGCTTTCATTTAATGAATCAAACTTGTAAGGCTTCCACAGGGATCCAAACTATTTACGTTATGAATTAACGATCTGGACAAAAGAAGTAAGAATGTTGTCACTGCATTTGCAGTTGACATAAAGGTAGTTGGAGGGATATCGTGTCAAGGAATTGTGAAGGCTTCAGAAGGACTTGGGCAGGCTCAGGGAGTTGGCAGAGAAGTGGCAATTGAAATGCAATATGGGATGAGTCATGTTATGTACTTTGAAAGGAAGAACGCAGGCCGAGACTGTTCTCTTGACCTGAAAAGCCTGCAGAAATCTGAAGCACAAAGGGATTTCGAAATCCCAGATCAGGCACGTTCACTTGGTATTACGGAAGGAAAACGTTATTTTTAAATTTCTCTCGAGAACCCTCGAATGGAAGATCAGGGATGTGCAGTTGACTGTGTATAAGTCTGTAGACCGATCGCATTGGGAATACTGCGAGCAATTAGACCCCATATATAAGGATAGAGTCAGCGTCAATCAGCATTGAAACAGATAGTTCAGTTCAAGCAGACCAGGCAGAACATATTGCCAGATTAAACTAGTCCCACCTTCCTGCATTTTGTCCATAACCCTCCAAAACATTCCTAATCATGTACTTATCCAAATTAATTTTAAGCAGTTTAACTGTGTGCAAAAAAAAGCTGCCCCTCACATCCATTCAACTTCTTTCTTCTCGCACCTAAAAGATACGTTGCCTCGGTTTGGACTCATCTTCTTTCCAAAAACACCATTGCTATTCACCTTATTTATACTCCTCATGATTTTATGAATCACCATAATTCTAACCTCGAAGTCCTCAGCTCCAGTGACAAAAAAAGCTTTTATAACTCAAGTGTTCCATTCTTGTCAGCATCCTAGTAAATTCTTTCTGAAGCCTCTCCAGTTTAATAATATACACGTAACAAGGAAAGCAGAACTGCACACAATCCTCTCGAATATGTGCTGGTAGTGGTAGCCTGGGGGTACAATAAATGTTTCTACGATTGATCCTGAGGAAAACGTACTTATTAACAAAAAGGATCAGTTGAAGCCTCTGGGTCTGTATTTGATGGAGCTTAGAATTCTGTGAGGTATAAATAGAGTAGCTATTGAGAAGGTTTGCAGCTAGCTGGAGAGGCCAGGATCCGAGGGCACAGCGTCAGGGTCAACGGACGACCACTTAGAAATGATTTAAAGAGGAATTTCTTCAGCCAGAGCCGAGTGATTCTGTGGCACTCATTGTCGTAGAGGTTTGTGGAGGCCAAGTCATTGAAAGTACACAAGACAAACATACATAGGTTCCTGATTGATGAGGGGACCAACAGTTGCAGAACT
>NW_025178418.1:0-2185 GCF_004010195.1 Chiloscyllium plagiosum | reverse complement strand
GGGATTGAATGGGAAGGGATTTGAGTCCATTGTGATTGTGTAGAGTGGGAGTGAATGGGAAGGCGGTAGCGTCCATTGGGATTGTGTAGAGTGGGATTGAAGGGAAGTGGTTTGCATCCATTACGATTATGTAGTGAATGGGAAGAGGTTTGAGTGCGTTGGGATTGTGTAGAGTGGGAGCGAATGTGAAGGGGTTTGTATCCATTGGGACTGTGTCGAATGGGAGTGAATGGGAAGGGGTGTGATTTCGTTGCAATTGTGTAGAGTGTGAATGAATGGGAAGGGGTTTGCTTCCGTTGGAATTGTTTAGAGTGGGAGTGAATGCGCAAAGGTTTGAGTCCGTTGGGATTGTGTAGAGTGGGAGTGAATGGGAAGGGTTTTGGGTCCATTGGGATTGGGTAGAATGGGAGTGAATGTGAAAAGGTTTGCATCCATTGGGACTGTGTAGAGTGGGAGTGAATGGGAAGAGATTTGAGTCCGTTGAAGTGTGTAGAGTGGGAGTGATTGGGAAGGGGTTTGAGTCCGTTGGCATTGTGTAGAGTGGCAGAGAATGGGAAGGGATTTGAGTCCATTGGGATTGTGTAGAGTGGTATTGAGGGGGAAGGAGTTTGCATCCATTAAAATTATGTACAGTGGGGGTGAATGGGAAGGGGCATGAGTCCATTGGGACTGTGTAGTGCAGGAGAGAATGGGAAGTGATTTGAGTTCGTTCGAATTGAGTAGAGTGGGAGTGATCGAAAGGGGTTTGAGTCCATTGGGATTGTGTAGAGTGTGAATGAATGGGAAGGGGTTTGCGTCCATTACAATTATGTGGAGAGGGAGTGAATGGGAAGGGGTTTGAATCCAATGGGATTTTGTAGACTGGGATTGAATGGAAGGGGTTTGAGTCCATTGGATTGTGTAGAGTGGTAGTGAATGGGAAGCGGATTGAGTCCATTGGGATTGCGTAAAGTGGGAGTGAATGGGAAGGGGTTTGAGTCCAATTGCATTGTGTAAAGTTGGAGTGAATGGGAAGGGGTTTGAGTCCGTTGGATTTGTGTAAAGTGGGATTGAAGAGAAGGGGTTTGAGTCCGTTGGGACTACGTAGAGTGGGAGTGAATGGGAAGGGGTTTGAGTACGTTGTGTTTGTGTAGAGTTGAAGAGAATTGGAAGAGGATTGAGTCCATTGGGATTGTGTAGAGTGGAAGCTAATGGGAAGGAGCTTGAGTGTATTGGGATTATGTACAGCAGGAGCGAATGGGAAGGGGTTTGAGTGCGTTGGGATTGTGTAGAATGGGAGCAAATGGGAAGGGTTTTGTGTCCACTGGAATTGTGTAGAATGGGAGTGAATGGGAAGGGGTTTGAGTCCGTTGGATTTGTGTAAAGTGGGATTGAAGAGAAGGGGTTTGAGTCCGTTGGGAGAAGGGGTTGGGTCCGTTGGGATTGTGTAGAGTGGGAGTGAATGGGAAGAATTTTGCGTCCGTTGGGATCGTGTAGAGTGGGAGTGAATGGGAAGGGGATTGAGTCCCTTGGGATTGTGTAGAGTGGGAGTGAATGGGAAGGAGTTTTTGTCCAATGGGCTTGTGTAGAATGGGAGTGAATTGGAAGGGGTTTGATTCCATTGGGATTGTGTCGAGTGGGAGAGAATGGGAAGGGGTTTGAGTCCATTTGGATTGCGTAAAGTGGGATTGAATGTGAAGAGGTTTGGGTCCATTGGGATTGTGTAGGGCAGGAGCGAATGTGAAAGGGCTTGAGTTGATTGGGATTGTGTACGGCAGGAGCGAATGGGAAGGGGTTTCTGGGCGTTGGGATTGTGTAGAGTGGGAGCGAATCGGATGTGGTTTGTGTCCATTTGGATTGTATGGAATGGGAGTGAACGGAAACAGGCTTGATTCTGTTGGGATTGTGTAGAGTTCGAATGGATCGGAAAGAGTCTGCGTCCGTTGGAATTGTTTAGAGTGCAAGTGAATGGGAAGGGGTTTGAGTCCATTGGGATTGTGTAGAGTGGGAGCGAATGGGAAGGGGTTTGTGTCCATTGGGATTGTGTGGCCTGGGAGTGAATGTGAAGGGGTTTGGATTCATTGGGATTGTGAAGAATGGGTGTGAATGCGAAGGTGTTTGAATCCGTTGGAATTGTTTAAAGTGGAAGTGAATGGAAAGGGGTTTGCGTCCATTGGGATTACGTAGCGTGGGAGTGAATGGGAAG
>NW_025178417.1:0-2185 GCF_004010195.1 Chiloscyllium plagiosum | reverse complement strand
TGTGCTCTTCCAGCACCACTGATCCAGAACCTATAAACATGCACAACCACATTCAAATTCAGGCCACGGCACACCCATCATTGAACGTCTCCATATCTCATTTGAGTCTCAACCAATCATCGGCTATCACATTTTTGCAACCTGCCACATGCACAATTGTCAAATTGAATGGCTACAACAACAAGCTCCATCTAAATAGTCTGACATTTTTGTCCTGAAATTTCTCCACAAATGTCAATGGGTTATGATCAGTGTATACAATTGTCTCAAATGCATTGCTGGTAATATAACACTGAAATGTTGCAATGCCAACACCAAGCTCAAAGTCTCTTTCTTGACTATTGAATATTTCTGTTGATGAATGTTCAACTTCCTGGAAAAATACCCGATGGGTCTTTCTATCCCCTCATCATCCTCCTGCAGGAGCACCGCACTGACACCCACATCACTGGCATCGATAACCACCTTGAAAGACTTTGTGTAATCAGGTGTGGCTAATGCTGGGATAGTGATTAACACAGTTTTTAGGATGTTAAATGCATTTTGACAAGCTGATGTTCCATGAAACATCTTCCCCATTTTTAATAATTCAGTGAGTAGAGCAGCCACACTGCTAAACTTTGGCACAAACTTTCAGTAAAATCCATTCAATCCCAGGAACCATAGCATTGCTCTTTTTATCAATGGTGTGGGAAATTCCCCAATTACTTTTGTTTCGCATCCCATGGGGCCATTTGTCCATGTCAAATAACATGGCCCAGGAAGGTGACTTCGGTTTTGGCAATTCTGGGCAGTAGATATCAACCAGAATACATTCATCTCAGCTGCAATAAACCTAAAGCTTAGAGTAGTACCCCAAAACCTGCCAGATGTGATTTGCAGGCCACTAATCCATTGGCTTCTGAATAGTTCCTATCAGATTCGAAAATGTTCTGCAGGTGTGCTGAATATCATCTCAAAGTCATAGAGTCATACAGCAAAGAAAGGGGTCCTTCTGCCTACCATGTCTATGCTAACCAATGAACATCAATCTAGAATAAAACCATTTACCTACACTTGTTCCATTGTCTTCTTCAATGTTGAACATGTATGCCTGTGAACATTTGAACCATTACTTGTTTGGGAAAGACAAATTGACAATGATCCGACAACAAACAATTTCAAAAAATGTGGAATTGAAGGCAAGTACTGTACCTTTGAGGGAGTGAAATTTGAAAAACTGGCAAGCACCAGTCACAGAATGCACTGGACAATTTGAAGATGTAACATTTGAGCTGTAACTCAGACAATGAATTGTTTTCACAACCATTTGAATTCAATTAATCAGTTTAAATTATGTCCCAAGATACTAAAACCCAATTAAATTTGAATTTTACTGTTTCAACAATATCAACCAATGAGACAACCCAATGTTTTGGAGTATAAAAAGCAGACATTTTGAGCATTTAGCTAGAGATAAAGAGCACCTACTGCCATCGATAGGTTGTCAGCCAACCCTCTTTCTAAAAGGTAATGTTTTCATATGATGCATCTTTGCAGCAGAAGACCAAAGATGACCCAGAGGAAATCTACAGACAGAGGAAGTTCAATACAAAGACAACAACTGGTTTTGAAAATTGATTTGCTTTAAATTTTATAGGGGCTTTATCGGGTCAGTATAGGGTTATAGAGTGGGAGGTAGATAAATAATTAAGACAAAGGAAGCTTACAGTTGTAGGTAGTTGTTGTTTAATGTTCTCTTTACGAGTTAAAGAATAAATTGTTATTTTTTCTTTAAATAGTGGAATTTGAGTAGTTATCTGTCACTCAAAGTTTAACAATTTACAAGGCGAGGTGAACTCTTCTGTGTGTTTGGTTTAAATTAGCAGAAGGAATTACCCTCGTGTCATAACAGTTTGGGGGCTCAGGTCCGTGATTTGCATAGGTTTAGACAGATCCAGTCTGAGATTGGATCAGATTTGAACAGATAAGATCCCAGAAGATTTAAACATTTGCCGATTAGTGTCCGAGATCTTTAATTAAAGCATGGGTGAGCCAATTTGTTTAATTTCAGTTATTTGTCGTTGGTTAAATTAATTGAAATGTTGGGCCACAGGGCAGTGTGGTTGATTGGTGCGGGTGTCCCGGAGATGTTCCCTAAAGCGCTCTGCTAGGAGGCAACGGATACAATAAATGATATTGGTGG
>NW_025178416.1:0-2185 GCF_004010195.1 Chiloscyllium plagiosum | reverse complement strand
CCATGTGAGGGAGCAACTTGGAGCAGTAGCATGAGGCTAACGCACACCTGGGAGTTTAAGGCACTAAGGTGGGAGGATATAAATCAGCATTGAGGATCGAGTCCTAATTGTGCCTGGGAGTCACAGAGACGGTGACACTGTGAGGGAGCAGAGTGAAGTGGGAGCTGGCGAATTACACGTACCTGGGACTCACAGAGACGGTGACCCTATGAGGGAGCAGAGTGGAGTGGGAGCTGGAGGATTACACGTCCCTGGGAGTTACAGAAACTGTGACACCGTGAGGGAGTAGAGTGGAGTGGGAGCTGGAGGATTATATGTACCTGGGAGTCACAGAGACGGTGACCCTGTGAGGGAGCAGATTGGAGTGGGACCTGGAGGATTACACATACATGGGTGTCACAGAAACTGTGACCCCGTGAGGGAGTAGAGTGGAGTGGGAGCTGGAGGACTATATGTACCTGGGAGTCACAGAGACACGCCGTTCTGCTGCTGTGACCCCCTGCATTGATTTTGAAAGTAACACAATCGTCTTCACAGAAGAAAATGTAAGTTCATTTACTGATAATAAACCGTTACTTGCTGTAAATTGCTGCAAATTGACATTTTCTTTCCTGGAAGTAGGGCTGAAGGCTGATATATCAGGAATAAGTGAAACACTGAATCAGTATAACAAAGAATCTCAGTCAACTACAAGCCGATAAGCGAATGCATGGTAAACGTGTGCCTCTGATATTAACTTTATACAACGTAATTCATTGAGTAAGAATAAACACGTTTCAGCTTATGTTGTGGTAGTGCAGGTTGGTCAAATGGAAAACGTTTTTTGTTACATTGGGAGTCATAGCCTCTGCTGATGTTCGAGACGAACACCAGGTCATGCAGTTAATTGTCTGGAGATTCTGCGAGACATCTATGATGAGCGTTAGGTGGACAAAACATACATGAAGGGAATCACACAGCTGTCATAACGGCCTGTAAGAAGGAAGGGAATGGGTGATCAGTCAAGAGATACAGCCAGGGAATACAGGATTACCCTGAGGGGGAAGGGAGGTGAGACTCCCTCCCAATTCAGTTTCCCAGTTTGGAAGCTGATGAAGGTGCTGGCTGTTTAGGGGAGGACAGTCAGACCCATGTCTGTGGTACCACAAGCAGTCTGACTGTACAGGAGGGGAGGGATAAGGAAGGAGGGGCGATAGTCACAGGGGAATCAGGAAATTGAAGAAAGTGTCAGTGTTTCTGTGACTGTCAACGCAATTCCAGGATAATGGGGTCAAGAATCTCACTGTGTCCGTCGAGTCTGCTCCACCATTTAATTTTGACTGATCGTTTTTTCAAGCCCGGTTTCCTTCTTCCCCCCTTTGATCCCCGGGCAATCAAAACTTTTCTATATTTGTTTTAAATCTACTCAATGACTTTGCATCCACAGCCTTCTGTGGCAATGAGTTCCACAGATTCCCCACTCTCGGGCTGAAGAAGATTTCCCCTAATCTCCGATCTAAAAGGTTTTCCCTTTACTCGAAGGCTGTGCCCTTGGTTACTCGTCTCTCCTGTCAATGGAAACATCTTCCCAACGTGCACTCTGTCCAAGCCATTCAGTATTCTATAAGTTTCAATCAGATCTCTCCTTGTCCTTCTGAACTCTATCATGTATAGTACCAGAGTCCTCAAACTTTCCTCATCTGTTAAGCCTTTCATTCCTTGCATTTTTCTTGTGAACTTCCTCTGGACCTGCTCCAGGGCCAATGCATCCTTCCTGATGTATGGAGCCCAAGGTATAACGTATTCAAAACTGATATAAAGGAATGAAAAGGATGAAGTGTAGAAGTTAGTTAGTAAGTTTGCAGCTGACACCAAAATTGGAGGTGTGGTGGACAGAGAAAAAGGTCACCTCAGAGTACAACTGGATCTTGATCAGCTGGGCCAATGGGCTGAGGAGTGGCAGATGGAGTTTAATTGAGATAAATGTGAAGTGCTGCATTTTGGAAAGGCAAATCAGGGCAGGACTAATACACTTAATGGTAAGGTCCTGGGGAGTGTTGCTGAACAAAGAGACCTTGGAAGGCAGGTTCATAACTCCTTTAAAGTAGAATTCCAGGTAAACAGGACAGCGAAGAAGACATTTGGTCAACACATTGAGTATCAGAGTTGGGAGGTCATGTTGCAGCTGTACAGGACATTGGTGAGG
>NW_025178415.1:0-2185 GCF_004010195.1 Chiloscyllium plagiosum | reverse complement strand
GGTGTTTGTGTGTGTTTGTGTGTTTGATTTTCTGTGTACGTCTGTTTAATGGTAGGTGATAGGGTGGTAGTACAAGGCTGTGAGCATTTTTCTGTATATATCTGCTTAATTACAGGTGACAGACTGGTGGTGGTGGTGGAGGGTTGTGTGTTTGTGCTTCTGTGTAAAATCGATTAATTGCAGGAAACAGGGCGGTGGTGGATGATTATGTGTGTGTTTCTGTGTATATCTGTTTAATGGCAGGAGACAGGGTGGTCGTGGAGGATTGTGTGTGTGTGTGCTTCCATGTATATCTGTGCAAGAGCTGGAATCAGAGTGGTTGTGGAGGGTTGTGCGTGTGTGTTTCTGTGTATATCGGATTAACAGCACGAAACCGGGTAGTGGTTGAGGTGTGTGTTGGTTTCAGTGTCTACCTGTTTAACGTCAGGATGCAGAATGGTAATGGTGGGTTGTGTGCGTGTTAAGGTGTATATTTAAGGGCTAGAGACAGGGTGGTGGTGGAGGGTGCTGTGTGTGTGTTTCTGTATATAACTGCTTAATGGCAGGTGACATTTAGTGGTGGAGGGTTGTGTTTGTGTGTTTCTGCGTATATGTGCTTAATTGCAGGAGACATGGTGGTGTGTATGTGTTTCTCTGTATACCTGTTCAATGTCAGGAGACAGGGTGGTCATGGAGGGTTGTATGTGTGTTTCTACGTATATCCATTCAATGGCAGGAGACAGTGTGGTGTTGGAGGGTAGAGTTTCTGTGTTTCTGTGTCTGTGTGCTTACTGGCATTTGACAGGGTGGTGGTGGAGGGTTGTGGACATATGTTTAGTAGGCAGGGTGTTCGTAGAAGATTGTGTGTGTGTTTCTGTGTATATCTGTTAAATTGCTGGAGGCAGGTTGATGGTGGAGGGTGATATGTGTTTGGTTCTGTGTTATCTGTTTCATGGCAGGACACATGGCGGCGGTTGAAGGTTGTGCTTGTGTATCTGTGTATATCTGTTTAATGGCAGAAAACAATGTGGTGGTTAACGGTTGTGTGTTTCTGTATTTCTACGTATATCTGTTTAATGGCAGGAGACAGGTGGAGGGTTGTGTGTGTGTATTTCTGTGCATGTCTGTTTAATGGCAGGAGACAGGGTGATGGTGTCGAGATGTGTTTGTGTTTCTGTTTTATCTGTTTAATCGCTGGAGAGAGTGTGATGGTGGACGGTTGTGTGTGTGTGTTTATGTGTATCTCTGATCAATGGCAGCAAACAGGGTGGTGGTAGAGGGTTCTGTATGTGTGGGTGTTTCTGTGTATATCTGTTTCAGGGCAGGAGACATGGTAGTGGTCGAGGGTTGTGTGTGTGTATTTCTGTGTGTATCTGCTAAATGGCAGCAGAACAGGGTGGTGGTGGAAGGACGTGTGTGTGTTTCTGTTTATGTCTGTTTAATGGCAGGAGGCAGGGTGGTGGAGGAGGGTGTTGTGTGTGTTTGCGTGTATGTATGTTTAATTGCAGGAAATAGTGTGGTGTTGGAGGAATGGGTGTACGTGTTTCTGTGTATATCTATTTAGTGATAGGAGACTGGGTGGTGGTGGAGGGTTGTCTGTATGTTTCTGTAAATATCTGTTTAATTGCTTAATTGCTGTTCAAGGGTTGTGTTTGTGTGTGTTTCTGTGTATGTCTGTTTAATGGCAGAAAACAATGTGGTGGTGGAAGGTCGTGTGTGTGTTTCTGTGTATGTATGTTTAATGGCAGGAGACAGGGTGTGGGTATCGAGATGTGTGTGTGTGTGTGTTTCTGCTTATATCTGTTTAATCACCTGAAAGTGTGTGATTGGGGAGGGTTGTGCGTGTGTGTGTTTATGTGTATATCTGATTAATGGCAGCAAACAGGGTGATGGTGGAGGGTTCTGTATGTGTGTGTGTTTCTGTGTATATCTGTTTCAGGGTAGGAGACAGGGTGGTGGTCGAGGGTTGTGTGTGTGCATGTGTTTCTGTGTATATCTGTTTAATGCCAGGAGGCAGAGTGTTGATGGAGGGTTGTGTGCGTGTATTTTTTTCTGTGCATGTCTGTTTAATGGTAGTTGATAAGGTGGTGGTGCAGGGTTGTGTGCGTTTTTCTGTATATATTTGCTTAATGACAGGAGATAGACTGGTGTTCGTGGAGGATTGTGTGTGTGCTTCTGTGTATATCTGTTTAATGGCAGGAGACAG
>NW_025178414.1:0-2184 GCF_004010195.1 Chiloscyllium plagiosum | reverse complement strand
TTAATCCAGGGGTTAGGGTCAGGAAAACTGTGCGCGAAAGTGTGGGCTAGGCCGGATTAATCCAGAGGTTACGTTCTGGAACACAGTGTCTGAGAGTGTGGTATAGGTGGGAATAATCCAGGGGTTAGGGTATGGAATTCAGTGCCTTTGAGTGTGCGATAGGCCGGACTAATCCAGGGGGCGAGGGTCTGGACCACAGTGCCTGAGAATATGGGTTAGGCCAGATTAATCCAGGGGTTAGGCTCTAGCACACAGTGCCTGAGAGTGTGCGGGAGGCCGAATTAATTCAGGGGTTAGGGTCTGGAACACAGTGCCAGAGAGATTGGGATAGGCCGGATTAATCCAGGGGTTAGGGTCAGGAAAACAGTGCCTGAGAGTGTGGGATAGGGCAGATTCATACAGGGATTATGTCTGGAACACAGTGCCAGAGAGTGTGGGGAGGTAGGATTAATCAAGGGGTTAGGGTCTAGAACACAGTGTCTGAGAGTGTGGGGAGGCAGGATTAATCCAGGGGTTAGGGTCTGGAACACAGTGTCTGAGAATGTGGGATAGGTCGGATTAATCCAGGGGTTAAGGTCTGGAACACAGTGTCTGAGAATGTGGGTTACGCCGGCTTAATCCAGGGGTTAGGCTCTGGAACATAGTGCCTGAGAGTGTGGGGGAGGCCAGATTAATCCAGGGGTTAGGGTGTAGAACACAGTGCCTGACAGTGTGGGTTTGGCTGGATTAATCCACTGTTAGGGTCTGGAAAACAGTGCCTGAAAGTGTGCGATACGCCGGATTAATCCAGGGGTTAGTGTCTGGAACACAGTGCCTGAGAGTGTGGGATTGGCCGGATTAATCCAGGTGTTAGGGTCTGGAACACAATGTCTGAGAGTGTGGAATAGGCCGGTCAATCCAGGGGTTAGTGTCTGGGACACAGTGCCTGAGAGTGTGGGATATGGTGGATTAATCCAGGGGTTTTAGTCTGTAATACAGTTTCTGAGAGTGTGGGATGGGCCAGATTAATGCAGGGTTTAGGGTCTGAAGGAGAGCGCCTGAGAGTCAGGGATAGGTCAGATTAATCCAGAGGTTATGGCCTGGAACACAGTGCCTGAGAGAGTGGGATAGGCCGGATTAATCCAGGGGTTAGGATCTGGAACACAGTGCCTGAGAGTGTGGGGGAGGCTGGATTAATCCAGGGGTTAGCGTGTGGTACAAAGTGCCTGAGAGTGTGCGATAGGCCGGATTAATCCAGGGGTTAGTGTCTGGAACACACTGTCTGAGTGTGTGGGTTTGGCTGCATTAATCGATGGTTTAGGGTCTGGAACACAGTGCCTGACAGTGTGGGTTTGGCCGGATTAATCCAGGGGTTAGGGTCTGGAACACCATGCCTGAGAGTGTGGGGTAGGCCAGGTCAATCCAGAGGTTAGGGTCTGGAATAGAGTGTCTAAGAGTATGGGATAGGCCGGATCAATCCAGGGGTTAGGCTCTGGAACACAGTGCGTGAGAGTGTGCAGGAGGCCGGATTTATCCAGGGGTTAGGATCTGGAACACAGTGTCTGAGAATGTGGGTTAGGCCAGATAAATCCAGAGGTTAGGGTCTGGAAAACAGTGCCTGAGAGAGTGGGATAGGCCAGATTCATCCAGGCGTTAGGCTCTGGATCACAGTGCCTGAGAGTGTGCGGGAAGCCAGCTCAATCCAGTGGTTATGGTCAGGAACAGTGCCTGAGAGTGTGGGATAGGCCGTTTTAATCCAGGAGTTAGGGTCTGGAATACATGCCTGATAGAGTGGGATAGGCCAGGTCAATCCAGGGTTGAGGGTCTGGAATACATTATCTGAGAGAGTGGGATAGGCTGGATTAATCCAGGGGTTAGGGTCTGGAACACAGTGGCTGAGAATGTGGGTTAGGCCGGATTCATCCAGGGGTTAGGCTCTGGAACACAGTGCCTGAGAGTGTGGGTGAGGCCGGATTAATCCAGGGGGTAGGGTCAGGAACACAGTGCCTGAGAGTGTGGGATAGGCCGGATTAATCCAGGGGTTAGGGTCTGGAACACAGTGTCTGAGAATGTGGGTTAGGCCGGCTTAATCCAGGGGTTAGGCTCTGGAACACAGTGCCTGAGAGTGTGGGATAGGCCGGATTAATCCAGCGGTTAGGGTTTGGTACACAGTGCTTGAGAGTGTGGGGGAGGCTGGATTAATCC
>NW_025178413.1:0-2184 GCF_004010195.1 Chiloscyllium plagiosum | reverse complement strand
ACAGGCCTTTCAGCCCACGATGTTGCGCCGAGCTGCGGAAAGAAGCTGAAACCTATCTTTCCTACACTATTCCATTTTATCCATAT
This sequence comes from Chiloscyllium plagiosum, assembly GCF_004010195.1. NCBI lineage: Eukaryota > Metazoa > Chordata > Chondrichthyes > Orectolobiformes > Hemiscylliidae > Chiloscyllium > Chiloscyllium plagiosum. The sequence goes on along the minus strand of NW_025178413.1, from coordinate 2,098 downwards.
ATTTATCGAATTGCCATTCAAATGCCCTTAAAGTTGGCGAATCTACTATTGTTGCAGGTAGTGCGTCACACGCTATAACTACGCTCTGAATAAAGAAACAAACTCTGATCTCTATCCTATCTCTGTCAACCTTCAATTTCAAGCACCCTTCATGCGACGGCATTGCCATTCAATGAAAACGCCTCTCACTGCCCACCCTATCTCACCCTCTGATTATCTGATATGTCTCAACTAAGTCACCTCTCAACCTTCTTCTCTCTGGGAAAATCAGCCTCAAGTCTCTCAGCCTTTCCTCATAAGGTATTCCCTCTATCAGGAAACATCACAGAAAATCTCCCCTGCACCCGTTCCAATGCATCTGCATGCTTCAAAAAATTTCTTGACCAGAACTGTACACAATATTATAAGTGCGGTCACACCAGAGTTTTGTACAGATGCAGCATGGCCTCGTGGCTCCGAAATTCAATCCCTCTGCCAATAAAGCCTAATACACTATTTTTGACCAATCTATGAACCTGGATGGCGACTTTCAGGGATCCATATACAGGGATCCGTGATGTATCATCTACACTATCAAGAATCATACCATTAGCCCAATCCTCTTTATTCCTTTTGCTCCTACAAAAGTGAATAACCTCACACTTTTCCAAATTAACCTTCATTTGCCACCGGTCAGCACAAACCTGCAGCGTGTCTATATCCCTCTGTAACCTGCAACATCCTTCAGCCATATCCACAACTCTGACGATCTTATTGTCGTATGCCCTATCCGAAAACATCCTTCCACAACTTCATCCGATCATTTACAAAGAATGACTAACGGCGCTGGCATTAGAAAAGATCCTTGCGGTCCTCCACCAGTAACAGAACTCCAGTAGCAACATTTCCTACCAACCAGCACCCCCTGCCTTGTTTCAACGAGTTAATTTCTGATCCAAACCATGAAATCACACTCAATCCCACCCCTCAGTATTTTGGGGAATAGACTACCGAAGGTAACCTTATCAAACAACTTACTGAAATCCATATACCATACCTTAACCATTTTCTCCTCATCCACCTGCTTGATGACTATTTCAAAGAACTGGACGAGGTCTGTGAGTCAGGATCGAATTTTCACAAAACCGTGTTGACTATCCTAATCAGTTTATTCATCTCTGGAAGATTATATCATCCAATCTTTTATTTCTTTTTCCAACACGTTATCCACAACCGAAGTATGGCTTACAGCTTTATAATTATCAGGGTTGTCTCTACTCCCCGTCTTGAACAAGCTGACAATTGTTGTCCTCCAGTCATTTGGCGCGATTCATGGAGACAATGACGACATAAAAATCAAAACCAAAGGCTCTGCAGTTTCCCGCCTGGCTTCCCACAGAATCCTAGGATAAATCCCATCCGGCCCAAGGGACCTATCTGTTTTCATAGTTTCCCGAACAGTTAACACCTCCTACTTGTAAACTTTAATCCTGTCTAGTTTAATATAGCCTGTATCGCAGTATGCTCTTCGAAAAGATTGTCTTTTTCCAGCGTGAACAATGACAAAAAATATTCATTCAGCGCTTCCTCTATTTCCTCGGACTCCATGCACAATGTCCCACTATTATCCTTCATTGGCACTAATCTTTCTCTAGTCATTATTTTATTCCTGAGAAAGCGATATAATATTTTGAAATATCAGGAGCATTACATCTACTTGTGCCAGGAAAAGCACATTTCAAGAAATTAGGTTATTAACATTAGTTTAATTTATCCTCAGAATTTGAGATCAACACACTTCATTTTGAGGCCAAAGTCAATTTCTAAATATTGTTTTAATGATAAGAAAATCTTACATTCCAGAAATAAAATCTTCTTTGAACTAGATTTTGATGACATATTCTTACATCTGAGAAACCTGATGATGTGGTGGTCACGTCAAATGATTTTCGTGTCTTGAAGGAATCTATACATCTGCCATTGTATGTGCTGTGAAAGATCCATAGTCAATTACGTTAACATAACAAGAGTCTGTTTCAGCTGTTTTTAAGTAAAACTCTCCTTTGTCTGGAAAAAGAGTGCATTATCTTGCTGTTTCACAAACATGTTGGCATTTCAC
>NW_025178412.1:0-2184 GCF_004010195.1 Chiloscyllium plagiosum | reverse complement strand
ACACTGGGTACAATCTCTCCCCTACACTGGGCAAAATCTCTCCCTTACACTGGGCACAATCTTTCTCCCACACTGGATACAATCTCTCCCCCCCCACAAGGGCGGCACGGTGGCCCAGTGGTTAGCACTGCTGCCTCACAGCGCCTGTAGACCCGGGTTCAATTCCGACTCAGGCGACTGACTGTGTGGAGTTTGCACATTCTCCCCGTGTCTGCGTGGGTTTCCTCCGGGTGCTCCGGTTTCCTCCCACAGTCCAAAGATGTGCGGGTCAGGTGAATTGGCCATGCTAAATTGCCCGTAGTGTTAGGTTAAAGGGGTAAAGGTAGGGGTATGGGTGGGTTGCGCTTCGGCGGGTCGGTGTGGACTTGTTGGGCCGAAGGGCCTGTTTCCACACTGTAAATAATCTAATCTAATCTAATCTAATCTAATCTAATCTAATCTAATCTAATCTAAAAAAAGTGCTCATTATCTCCCCGTACTGGGCACAACCTTTCCCCCACACTGGGCACCATCTCTCCCACACACTGGGCACAATCTCTCCTCTACATTGGGCACAATTTCTCCTGCACATTGGGCACAATCTGTCCACTACACTGGGTACAATCTCTCCTTACATTGGGCACAATCTCTCCTGTACATTGGGCACAATCTCTCCCCCGCACTGGGCACAATCTGTCCCCTACACTGTGTACAATCTCTCCCCTACACTGGGCACAATCTCTCCCCCACATGGGAACAATCTCTCCCCTACACTGGGCACCATCTCTCCCCTAAACTGGGCACAAACTGTCCCCCACACTGGGTACAATCTCTTCCCCCCCACACCCCCCCACCCCGACAAATGCTCATTCTCTTCCCACACTGGGCAAAATCTCTTCCCCACACAGTGGGCACAATCTCTCCTCTACATTGGGCACAATCTCTCCCCCACACTGGGCACAATCTGTCCCCAAACTGGGTACAATCTGTCCTTGCACTGGGCACAATCTCTCCTGTACACTGGGCACAATCTCTCCCCAAACTGGGCACAATCTCTCCCCCACGCGGTGCATAATCTCTCCCTTACTCTGGACACAATCTCTCCCCTACACTGGGTACAATCTCTCCCCTACATTGGGTGCCATCTCTTCCCAAACTGGGCACAATCTCTCCCCCACACTGGGTGCAATCTCTCCCCAAACTGGGCACAATCTCTCCCCTACACTGGGCACAATCTCTCCCCTAAACCGGGCACAAACTGTCCCCCACACTGGGTCCAATCTCTCCCCTCCCCCCTCCAACAAATGCTCATTCTCTTCCCACACTGGGCAAAATCTCTCCCCCACACACTGGGCACAATCTCTCCCACATGAGGGCACAATCTCTCCTCAACATTGGGCACAATCTCTCCGCCACACTGGGCACAATCTGTTCCCAACACTGGGTACAATCTCTCCCCCACACTGGACACAATCTGTCCCCTACACTGGGTACAATCTATCCTTGCACTGGGCACAATCTCTCCTATACATTGGGCACGATCTCTCCCCCACACTGTGTACAATCTCTCCCGTACACTGGGCACAATCTCTCCCCCACACTGTGTACAATCTCTCCCATACACTGGGCACAATCTCTCCCCAAACTGGGCACAATCTCTCCCCCACACAGGGCATAATCTCCTCCCTACACTGGGCACAATCTCTCCCCTACACTGGGTACAATCTCTCCCCTACACTGTGCACAATCTCTCCCCCACAAGGGCACAATCTCTCCCCTACACTGGGTACAATCTCTCCTCTACACTGGGTACAGTATCTTCCCTACACTGGGCAAAATCTCTCCCCCACACTGGGTACAATCACTCCCCTACACTGGGCACAATCTCTCCCCTACACTGGACACAATCCCTCCCCTACACTGGGCACAATCTATCCTCTTCACTGAGCCCAATCTCTCCCTGACACTAGGCACAATCTCTCCCCTACACTGGGCATAATCTATCCTCTACACTGGGCACAATCTCTCCCTGACACGAGGCACAATCTCTCCCCCACACTGAGCACAATCTATCCCCTACACTGGATACAAACTCTGCCCCACAAGGGAACAATCTCTCCCCTACACTAGATACAATCTATCCTTACACAGGGCAAAATCTCTCCTGTACATTGGGCACAATCTCTCTCCCACACTGGGCACAAT
>NW_025178411.1:0-2184 GCF_004010195.1 Chiloscyllium plagiosum | reverse complement strand
AATGTTTTGCTGTTGCTGTACAGGAGGTTAGTGTGATTACATCTGGAGTAATGTGCTTAGATTTACTCTCCTCATTGAGGAAACGACATTGGAATTAACTCATAGATTATTACCTCAAATGATTTCTGCAACAAAGGTGTTATTCATAGAATCGCTGTAGTGTGGAAGCAGACCATTTGACCCATCGACTCCACACTGATACGCTGAAAACCATTACATGCAAACCCCAATCCCCCCAACCCAGTCTCTGCAACCTGACATTCTCCATGACTATTCCACTTAGCCTGCACATCTTGGAACTGTGGGAGGAAACTGGAGGACCCGATCGTAACCCTTGCAAGCACAGGGAGAATGTGCAAACTCCACACAGACAGTTCCTGAGACTGAAATTGAACCCATATACCTGGTGCTTGGAGGCAGCAGTGCTAATCACTGAGCTACCTTTGTGGGCAATGCAACTTGCCTACACAATTCAACCCTCGAAACGTGGCATAACAGCAGGGAGCTTCCATACATCTCAAACCTGTCATTGAGCAACAGGAGGAGGACATTTAGATCTTGAGTGGTTTGGTCAGGAATAGGCACAGGTCATGCAAGCCATCGAGTTTACAATGTCGGAACACCAGGAGGACATTCAGCCCATCGAGTGTGTCAAGCAGGAACAGATTGAGTACCATCAGCCACCCATGCTTGTTGCACAGCAATTGGAGCAGATCTTTTACAGCCTCGTGCTTGTCACACAGGAATTGTGAAAGGGAACGTCGAGGTTATAGAAAGGGAATAACTTCGAATAACCAACTTCACTCGGAAATAAAAAGTTATGAGTAAATGATTGGGGCTGAAGGCAAATTGTTTATTTCTGCTATAAAGAAATTGAAGGGAGACTTTCAAAGTAAAATCACAATCCATCACAGTCGACATGGTTTTATTAAGGGTAAATCATGTTTGAATGATTTGCTTATTTTTTTAATGCAACAAGCAAGATGAACAAATGGGATCCGAATGATGTATTATATCTGGATTTTAGAAGGCAATGCACAAAGTGCCTGACAAAAGATTAATAACAAATACAAGAGCACATGGGGTTAGGAACATTTATTTGCTTGGCGAAAATATTCGCTAACCAATAAAAAAGCATGATACGGAAGTGCTGGCTTTGGACTGGGTTGGACAAGGTCAAATATCACACGGCACCAGGTTATAGTCCAACGGGTTTATTTCATAACACAAGCTTCCATAGCGCGGCTCCTTCATCAGGTGTTAGAGAGAGAATACCTTAAAAACAGAATTTATGAGGAAAGATCAAAGGGTTGTACAACTCACATGCATGAATTGAATACATCAAGGATGGCTTCTAAATCATTAATTAGTTAGAATGGAGATGAAGGTTTTGATTGATTAATATGTAAATCCGAGAATTTGTTTCAAATCACTGCCTGGAGACACCTTCAGGTGTTATCGATGTAAAGGAGGTGACCTCTCCGGTCAGGCAATGTATTTTACGGTGAAGTCTTGTTTGGAGTCTGTCTGTGTCTTTACCTGGATTCAGTCTGATTTCATTTCAAAATTAGGAGTTTATAAAATACCGCATTGACTGACTGTATACAAATTATACATATTTTGGCAAAATATAATGTATGTGCAACTACAAATCGGCAAATGCAAATTCACCCCAGATTTATGTGTGCATGTGTGTTTGCGTACACGCCGATATGTGTGTTTGAGAATGAGGTGGAGTGTCTGCGTGAGGGGGAGAGAGACAGGGTGTGCATACGTGTGAGAGAGGGGAGTATGTGCGTGTGCATGTGAGAGAGAGGGTTTGTGTTTGTGTGCGGGGAGGAGAGGGAGAGAGTGCACGGGTGTATTTAAGGGGGAGAGTGAGAGGATGCATGTATCCTTGTTAAAACACAGACAGATTTGGCAGATTCACTTCTCCACACACACTCTCACCATAATTTTAGAGCTTCCCCTCTCTGCAGCCTCTGCTCCATTTGTTGTTCATGTTACAGACCCAGATGCTGTCACTACACTCCCCTTGCTCCATCCAGAGTTGTGTCACAAAATCCTCAGGTCTCCCTGAATGTCTGAGGCAGCTCACAGCACAACTTCCAGCGAACCATCAGCAGCACCTCCACTAACTTTTCTGTAATAGGAGCCAGTCAGGACCCCTCAGCTACAAGTTAG
>NW_025178410.1:0-2184 GCF_004010195.1 Chiloscyllium plagiosum | reverse complement strand
GGGGGGGGGGGGGACAGGTTGCTGCGCTCTCGAATCTCCAACTGCAGGTCATTCTCTCACAGGTAACCTTCGTGATGTAGTCAGGCCGGAGGGGGAAGGCGGAGGCCCGGCCTGTCTGCCTATACTGACTCTCAGCTTCCCGGACGGGCGATGGGGGAGCAGAACTGGTCAAACGCAGATGGTGAAACGAACAAGGTCTGGAAAACTCCGGGCGAATGTGGGACCTGGGTAGCATCCCCCCGGCCCCCTCACTGCTCGGTCTGGGGTTTCACGTCCAGCCTGGCGTGGATTTGCTGAGGGCTTTCACCCAGCAGGCCTTGCATGTCGCAGGCGAAGCGATAGACGTAGCGTTTTCCTGCTGTCTTTTGAATGATGTCCCTGTGGTAGTAATATCGTAGCCCTCTGCTCAGCTTCTCATAGTTCATTTTCGGTTTGTTCTTGCGATTCCCCCAGCGCTTGGCGACCTGCGGGAATAGAAGCTCCTGAGTCCTCCTGACAAGGAACAGCCATTCGGCCCATCCACCCGGTTCCACCACGGATGGTCTATCACTTCCATGTCATTTACTCTCTCCCGCCCCCCCTGCCATCCCCTTTGCCCTGTCCTCCTCAACTCTCCCTCCTTGAAGTAAGAAGGATATTATTAAACTGGAGAGGGTTCCGGAGAGATTTCCCAGGATGTTGCCGGGAATGGGATAGGCTGGACAGGCTGGGAGTTTGTTCCCCGGAGCGTCGGAGGCTGAGGGGTGACCGTATAGAGGTTTATAAACTCATGAGGGAGATAGAGAGGGTGAATGGTGGGTGTCTAATTCCCCCAGGGTGAGGGGTGGGGGGGTTTGAAGACCAGGGGGGCACATGTTTAAGGGGAGAGGAGAGAGATTTAAAAAAGACATGAGGGGCAACTGTTTTCCCCCGAGGGTGGTCCATGTGTGGAATGACCTTCCTGAGGAAGGGGGAGGGGGGACAGTTACAACGTTTAAAAGGGATTTGGATAAGGACATGGACAGGGAAGGGTTGGAGGGAGATGGGCCAGGAGCAGGCAGGGGGGGGGACTGGGTTAGTTTGGGGATTAGGGTCAGCACGGACTGGATGGGCCGAAGGGTCTGTTTCTCCGTATTATGCTATCTTGAATTTTATCACATTTCCCCACTCCCACCCAGTCACCCCCGAGTCACCGTGCTGACCCCTGGGTCACCGTGCTTCCCCCTGAGTCACCGATTCACCCCCTGAGCCAATGTGCCACCCCTGAGTTACCGTGCATTCCCTAGAATCACCGTGCCACCCGAGTCACCATGCCACCCGGAGTCACCATGCCACCCTGAGTCACCGTGCTGACTCCTGAGTCACTGCACCACCCCCTGAGCCAGTGTTCCACCCCTGAGTTACCGTGCATTCCCCAGAATCACCGTGCCACCCGAGTCACCATGCCACCCCGAGCATGTCACCGTGCCACCCCGAGTCACCGTGCTGGCTCCTGAGTCACCGTGCCACCCGAGTCACCGTGCCACCCCGAGTCACCGTGCTGACTCCTGAGTCACCGTGCCACCCTGAGTCACCGTGCTGACTACTGAGTCATCGCACCACCCCCTGAGCCAGTGTTCCACCCCTGAGTTACCGTGCATTCCCCAGAATCACCGTGCCACCCGAGTCACCGTGCCACCCCGAGTCACCGTGCTGACTCCTGAGTCACCGTGCCACCCTGAGTCACCGTGCCACCCGAGTCACCGTGCCACCCCGAGTCACCGTGCTGACTCCTGAGTCACCGTGCCACCTGAGTCACCATGCCACCGAGAGTCACCGTGCCACCCAGAGTCACCGTGCTGACCCGAGTCACCGTGCCACCCAGAGCCACCGTGCTGACCCGAGTCACCATGCCATCCAGAGTCACCGTGCTGACTCCTGAGTCACCGTGTCGACACCTGAGCCACCATGCCAACACCTGAGCCAGTGCACCACCCCTGAGTTACCGTGCATTCCCCGAGTCACCATGCCACCCTGAGTCACTGTGCCGCTCCCTGAGTCACCGTGCTGACCCCCAAGTCACTGTGCCATCCCCAAGTCACTGTGCCACCCCTGAGTCACCGTGCTGACCCCCAAGTCACTGTGCCACCCCCTGAGTCACCGTGCTGACCCCCAAGTCACTGTGCCATCCCCAAGTCACTGTGCCACCCCCTGAGTCACCGTGCT
>NW_025178409.1:1412-2184 GCF_004010195.1 Chiloscyllium plagiosum | reverse complement strand
CGGAGGGTGAGGATGCTGTAGTGGAGGGTAGTGAGGATACTGTGTTGGAGGGTGAGGGTACTATGTTGGAGGGTGAGAGTACTGTGTTGGAGGGTGAGGGTACTGTGTTGGAGGGTGAGGGTGCTGTGTTGTAAGGTGAGAGTACTGTGTTGGAGAGTGAGGGTGCAGTGTAGGAGGGTGAGGGTATAGTATTGCAGGGTGATGAGGATGCTGTGTAGGAGGGTGAGGGTGCTGAGTTGGAGGCAGGTGAGGGTGCTGTGTCAGAGGGTGAGGATGCTGTAGTGGAGGTTAGTGAGGAAACTGTGTTGGAGGGTCAGGGTGCTGTGTTGGAAGGTGAGGGTACTGTGTCGTCAGGTGGTGAGGGTGCTGTGTAGAGGGTGAGGGTGTTGTGTCGGAGGATGAGGGTGCTGTGTTGGAGGGTGGTGAGGATGCCGTGTTGGAGAGTGAGGGTGCTGTGTCGGAGGGTGAGGTACTGTGTCGCAAAGTGGTGAGGGTGCTGTGTCGGAGGTTGAGGGTGTTGTGTCGGAGGGTGAGGGTGCTGTGTTGGAGGGTGAGGGTGCTGTGTTGGAGGGTGGTGAGGATGCTAGGCTGGAGGGTGAGGGTACTGTGTCGGAGGGTGAGGGTACTCTGTTGGAGGGTGGTGAGGATGCTGTGTTGGAGGGTGTTGAGGGTGCTGTGTTGGAGGGTGTTGAGGGTGTGTGAGTGTGTGTGTGTGTGTCTGTGTGTGAGTGTGTGTGTGTGTGTGCGGTGGGGCACGGTGAGTTACAAATTG
>NW_025178409.1:0-444 GCF_004010195.1 Chiloscyllium plagiosum | reverse complement strand
GTCGGAGGGGTAAGGTGCTGTGTTTCGAAGGGTGGTGAGGATGCTTTGTTGGAGGGTGAGGGTACTGTGTTGGAGGGTGAGGGTGCTATAGTGGAGTATGGTGAGGATGCTGTAGTGGAGGATGGTGAGGGTACTGTGTCGGAGGGTGAGGGTACTGTGTCGGAGGGGTAAGGTGCTGTGTTTCGAAGGGTGGTGAGGATGCTTTGTTGGAGGGTGAGGGCACTGTGTTGGAGAGTGAGGATGCTGTAGTGGAGGGTGGTGAAGATGCTGTAGTGGAGGATGGTGAGGATACTGTGTAGGAGGGTGAGGGTACTGTGTCGGAGGGTGGTGAGGGTGCAGTGTCGGAGGGTGGTGAGGATGTTGGGTTGGAAGGTGAGGATGCTGTGTCGGAGGGTGAGGGTGCTGTGTTGGAGGGTGGTGAGGGTGCTGTGTCGGTGGGTGGTG
>NW_025178408.1:0-2184 GCF_004010195.1 Chiloscyllium plagiosum | reverse complement strand
CTCACTTTTTAAACAGGGGAATCTAGTTAGCGAATTTCCAGTCCTCTGAGAGCCTGCCTGATTTGAGCGATTTCTCAAAAAAACCACGAAGGTCTCCACTGTCTCAGTAATTCAGCAATTTCCATTAGGACTCAGGTCTGTAGTGAGTCTAATCCAGGTACGTTATCCACTTTCCAGCCATTCAGCTTTTCTAGCTCCTTCTCTTTGTTTATGGCAGGATACTCAGCTCTGTCCTCTCACTCTGTTGAAGTTTTGGGATATTTCCCCTGTCTTTCACAATGAAGACTGACACGAAGTTATTTTTCAGTTCCTCAGTCATTTAGTTGTTTCCCACAACGATCTCTCGAGCGTTGATTTCCAGCGGCCCGATGTCCACTTCTGCCTCTCTTGCCCTTTATATATATCATGAAACTCTTGAAGTCTCCTGTTATATTACTGGCTCGCTTACTGTCATATTTAATCTTCTCCCTCTTTATTTATTTGTTGCGATCTATTGTTCTTTGCAGGCTTCCCAAACCTCTCATTTTCTATCGGCTTTCCCAACATTATACACTTGCTTTTTGGATTTAGTCATTGTCCTGGCTTAACGGGTCAGCCATACTTGCCTCACACTCCCGGAGTCATGCTTATATTTCCTCTGGGTGAATCTCTGCCATGTCGACTGAATCACTCCCACAAACTCCCTTCATTGCTATTCCACTGTTTTATTTTCCTGCAACGCTCCTCTACGATTTATATTAACACAGTTACTCCATTATGTTTCGAATCATTTCCTTTATTCAGCTGTAATACCATGACCACTGATTCAACTTGCATCCTTTCAAATTGCACAGCAAATTCAACCATGTTATGATCAGTGGCCGTGAAGCATTCTTTCACCTTGAGTCCCCTTATCACATCTGCCTGAATTAACAACACTACATTTAATATCGCCTGTTCCGCAGCGGGGTCCAATACAAGCTGCTCCCAAAACAGCATCGTGTCCACAATCCACAGGTTCGTTTTCCTGCAATCCACTACCGAACTTTCTCTCAGTCTATCTGCATACTGAAAACCCGAGGATCGCGATAACTGATGAAAGATCTGCTGTGTTTCTAATAACATTCCACACTGTCTATGATATCGTGTAAGAACCAAGAAGAACAAAGAAAATTTATAAACCAGGAAAAGGTCCTTCACCCTTCCAAGCCTGTGCCGATCCAGATCCACTGTCTAAACCTATCACCTAAATCTATGCACCTGTATCCCTCTTCTCCCCATCTACCCATCGCCCTTTCAAGGAATTTAGCATTCTTGCCATTACTATCTATGATGGCAACACGTTCCCGGCACTTACACCCTCTTTGGAAAGTACGTTCTGCGTGTGTCTCCCTTAATCCTTTCACCTGTCACATTGAACGCGTGACCTCTCGTTATTGAACACCTCCCCTGGGAAAAAAAGTCTTATGTCTATTCACCCTGCCTATGCCCTTCATGATTTTTTAAGCTTCATTCAAGTTCAACCTCAATCTCATTTTTCTCTGATGAAAATAATCCTAACATACTCAACCTCTCTTCATAGCGAGCACCTTCTATGCCAGGCAGCACTCTCATAAATCGACTCCAAACCCACGCCAAAGGTTCCACATCCTTTTGGTAACGTGGCGACCAGAACTGTACACAATATTCGAAATGCAAACGAACTAAAGTCTCTTGCAATGCTGGCGTGACTTGCCAGCTCTTATATTCAATACCTCGTCAACGAAGGCAAGCACACCATACGCCATCATGATCGCCCTATCCATTTGTGCAGCCATCTGCAGTGCAGAATAAACCTGAACTCTCAGATCTATCCGCTTATCAACGTTTTTTACCCAAGGCTCATCCGCTGACAGTATAGTTGGCTGCAGATTAACACTTCTTAAAATACATAGCCTCACATTTCCTTCGATTGAACTCCATCCAACTCTCCATTCTATCTCTGTCCACTTGAAATCTTTGACAGTCCCCTGTACTTTGTATTCCTCCATATATCTTCGTCCATCTGCGAACTTACTGGTCAGACCAACAATGCCCTCTTCCAGATAATTGACATACATCACAAGCAATAGTGACCCCAAGACTAAACCCTGTGGAACACCACTGGTCACTTTTCCACACTTCGAAAAATTCCCTTCAGTTGCAATTTGCTGTTTCCTGTTGCTC
>NW_025178407.1:0-2184 GCF_004010195.1 Chiloscyllium plagiosum | reverse complement strand
GCACTATCTGAGGTACTGACGAAGCACTATCTGTTGTACTGAGGAGGCACTATCTGAGGTACTGAGGAAGCACTGTCTGAGTTATTCAGGGAGCACTATCTGATGTACTGAGGAAGCACTATATGTAGTATTGAGGGGGCACTTTCTGAGGTATTAAGGGGGTACTATCTGAGGAACTCAGGGAGAACTATGTGAGGTACTTAAGAAGCACTATCTGAGGTACTGAGGAAGCACTATCTGAGGTATTGAGGGAGTACTGTCTGAGGTACTGAGGGAGCACTGTCTGAGGTACTGAGGGAGATCTATCTGAGGTATTGAGGGCGAACTATCTGAGGAATTCAGAGAGCATTATCTGATGTACTGAGGCGGAAATATCTGAGCTATTGAGGGAGCACATTCTCAGATATTGAGGGAGAACTGTCTGAGATATTGAGGGTGAACGATCTGACGTTTTGAGGGAGCACTTTCTGAGGTACTGAGGGAGAAATATCTGAGGTATTGAGGAAGCACTTTCAGAGGCATTGAGAGAGCACTTCCTGAGGTACTGACGGAGCACTTTCAGAGGTACTGAGGGAGCACTATCTGAGGTATTGAGGGAACACTCCCTGATGTAATGAGGAAGCACTATCTGAGGTATTGAGGGAGTACTAAGTGAGGTTTTGAGGGAGCACTTTCTGTGTTTTGAGGAAGCACTATCTGAGGTACTGAGGGAGCACTTTCTGAGGTACAGAGGGAGCACTTTCGGTGGTATTGTTGGAGCACTACCTGAGGTGCTGAGGGAGCGCTTTTTGAGATATTGGGGGAGCATTTTCTGAGCTACTGAGTGATCACTATCTGAGGTACTGAGGGAGCACTTTTTGAGATATTGAGGGAGCACTTTCTGAGGTACTGCGGGAGCACTATCTGAGGTATTGAGGGAGCACTTCCCGAGGTATTAAGAGAGTACCATCTAAGGTACTTTTTGAGAACTATCTGAGGTACTGAGGGAGATCTATCTGAGTTATTGAGGGAGCACTATCTGATGTACTGAGGAAGCACTATCTGAGGTATTGAGGGAGCACTTTCTGAAGTACTGAGGGAGCTCTTTCAGAGGTATTGAGACAGCAGTATCTGAGGAACTGAGGAAGCACGATCTGAGGCATTGAGGGAGCACTGTCTGAGTTATTTAGGGAGCGCTATCTGAGGTACTGAGGGAGCACTCTCTGAGGTACTGAGGAAGCACTTTCTGAGTTATTGAGGGAACACTACCTGATGTACTGAGGAAGCACTATCTGAGGTATTGAGGGAGCACTTTCTGAAGTACTGAGGGAGCACTTTCAGAGGTATTGAGAGAGCAGTATCTGTGGTACTGAGGAAGCACTATCTGAGGCATTGAGGGAGCACTATTGGAGTTATTGAGGGAGCACTATCTGAGGTACTGAAAGAGCACTTTCTGAGGTACTGAGGGAGCACAATCTGAGGTATTGTGGGAGTACTAACTGAGTTATTGAGTGAGCACTTTCTGGGTTTTGAGGAAGCACTATCTGAGGTACTGAAGGTGCACTATCTGAGGTATTGAGGGAGAACTAACTGAGCTCCTGAGGGAGCACTTTCTGTGGTATTGAGGGAGCACTATCTGAGGTACTGAGAGAGCACCTTTTGAGGTATTGAGGGAGCACTTTCTGAGGTCTTAAAGGAGGACTATCTGAGTTATTGAGGGAGCACTATCTGATGTACTGAGGAAGCAGTATCTGAGGCATTGAGGGAGAACTATCTGAGGTACTGAGGTAGCAGTACCTGAACATTAAGGGAGCACTTTCTGCGTTATTAAGGGAGTATTACCTGAGGAACTCAGGGAGAACTATGTGAGGTACTGAGGAAGCACTATCTGAGGTATTGAGGAAGAACTTTCTGAGGTATTTAGGGAGCACTATCTGAGGAACAGGGGGAGAACTATCTGAGGTACTGAGAAAGCACTATCTGTTGTACTGTGGGAGCAATTTCTGAGGTACTGAGGAAGCACTTTCTGAGGTACAGAGGGAGCACTTTCTGAGGTACTGAGGGAGCAGATTTTGAGATATTGTGGGAGCATCTTCTGAAGTACTGAGGGAGAAATATCGGAGGTAATGAGGGAGCAGTACCTGAATATTGAGGGAGTACAATCTAAGGTATTGAGGGTGCACTCTCTGAGGTATTAAGGGAGTA
>NW_025178406.1:0-2184 GCF_004010195.1 Chiloscyllium plagiosum | reverse complement strand
GTACAGTTTGGTGATTGATATAGTACTATGCAGAGATAGCAGGACAGTGCGATTAGTTTGGGGCTTCATACAGTACTATGCAGAGACAGCAGAACAGTGGGATTAGTTTGGGATTGATACAGTACTATGCAGAGACAGCAGGACAGTGGGATTAGTTTGGGAATTGATACAGTACTATGCAGAGACAGCAGAACAGTGGGATTTGTTTGGAGATTGATACAGTACTATACAGAGACAGCAGGACAGTGGGATTAGTTTGGGAATTGATACAGTACTATGCAGAGACAGAAGGACAGTGGGATTAGTTTGGGGACTGATACAGTTCTTTGCTGAAACAGCAGGGCAGTGGGATTAGTTTGGGAATTGATACAGTACTATGCAGAGACAGCAGGACAGTGGGATTAGTTTCGGATTGATACAGTACTATGCAGAGACAGCAGGACAGTGGGATTAGTTTCGGATTGATACAGTACTTTGCAGAGACAGCAGGGCAGTGGGATTAGTTTGGGGATTGATACAGTACTATGCAGAGACAGCAGGACAGTGGGATTAGTTTGGGAATTGATACAGTACTATGCAGAGAAAGCAGGGCAGTGGGATTAGTTTGGGATTGATACAGTACGATGCAGAGATAGCAGGACAGGGGGATTAGTTTGGTGATTGATACAGTTCTATGCAGAGATAGCAGGGCAGTGGTATTAGTTTGGGGATTGATACAGTACTATGCAGAGACAGCAGGACAGTGGGATTAGTTTGGGGACTGATACAGTGCTATGCAGAGACAGCAGGGCAGTGGGATTAGTTTGGGCATAGATACAGTACTATGGAGAGATTGCAGGACAGTGGGATGAGTTTGTGGATTGATACAGTACTATGCAGAGATAGCAGGACAGTGCGATTAGTTTGGGGCTTGATACAGTATTATGCAGAGACAGCAGGGCAGTGGGATTAGTTTGGATATTGATACAGTATTATGCAGAGATAGCAGGGCAGTGGGATTAGTTTGGATATTGATACAGTACGATGCAGAGATAGCAGGGCAGTGGGATTAGTTTGGGGATTGATACAGTACTATGCAGAGATAGCAGGGCAGTGGGTACAGTTTGGTGATTGATATAGTACTATGCAGTGA
Organism: Chiloscyllium plagiosum; assembly: GCF_004010195.1. Classification (NCBI taxonomy): domain Eukaryota; kingdom Metazoa; phylum Chordata; class Chondrichthyes; order Orectolobiformes; family Hemiscylliidae; genus Chiloscyllium; species Chiloscyllium plagiosum. Next base: position 1,052 of record NW_025178406.1, on the reverse strand, counting down.
TATCAGGGCAGTGCGATTAGTTTCGGATTGATACAGTACTATGCAGAGATAGCAGGGCTGTGGGTACAGTTTGGTGATTGATATAGTACTATGCAGTGATATCAGGACAGTGGGATTAGTTTGGAGATTGATACAGTACTATGCAGAGATAGCAGGGCAGTGCGATTAGTTTGGGATTGATACAGTACTATGCAGAGATAGCAGGGCTGTGGGTACAGTTTGGGATTGATACAGTACTATGCAGAGACAGCAGGGCAGTGGGATTAGTTTGGGATTGATACAGTACGATGCAGTGATATCAGGACAGTGGGATTAGTTTGGAGATTGATACAGTACTATGCAGAGATAGCAGGACAGGGGGATTAGTTTGGTGATTGATACAGTCCTATACAGAGATAGCAGGACAGTGGGATTAGTTTGGGATTGATACAGTACTTTGCAGAGAAAGCAGGGCAGTGGGATTAGTTTGGGATTGATACAGTACGATGCAGAGATAGCAGGACAGGGGGATTAGTTTGGTGATTGATACAGTACTATGCAGAGATAGCAGGGCAGTGGTATTAGTTTGGGGATTGATACAGTACTATGCAGAGATAGCAGGGCAGTGGGATTAGTTTGGGGACTGATACAGTCGTATGCAGTGACAGCAGGGCAGTGGGATTAGTTTGGGATTGATACAGTACTATGCAGAGACAGCAGGGCAGTGGGATTCGTTTGGGATTGATACAGTACTATGCAGAGACAGCAGGACAGTGGGATTGCTTTGGGAATTGACACAGTCCTCTGCAGAGACAGCAGGGCAGTGGGATTAGTTTGGGATTGATACAGTACTACGTAGAGACAGCAGGGCAGTGGGATTAGTTTGGCGATTGATACAGTACTATGCAGAGACAGCAGGACAATGGGATTAGTTTGGGGATTGATACAGTACGATGCAGAGATAACAGGGCAGTGTGAATGGTTTGTGGACTGATACAGTACTATGCAGAGACAGCAGGACAGTGGGATTAGTTTGGAGGTTGATACAGTACTATGCAGAGACAGCAGGGCAG
>NW_025178405.1:0-2184 GCF_004010195.1 Chiloscyllium plagiosum | reverse complement strand
GAGAGTGCAGTGGGGGCGGCAATGTGGGGGATAGGTCAGTCACAGCATAAGGCCCTTTCCACTGTAGTTAGGGGATTCCTGGTTTGAAGGAAAAACGCTCACGTCAGAGGCAGATCATTGGAATGTGGCATCATCAATCGGAATCATCAGAGATGGAGAAACTGGGAGAAAGGAGTCACCATCCGCTGATCATGTGTTCAGCCACATGCAGAAGTTCCCTCTGAAGAATTGAAAAGAACCAGACATTAGATGGAGGAGTTCTGACTCACATCTGGTCAGAAGCGTGATGTGGATAGAAACCCAGAGGAAGGTCAGTGGGTATACATGGGCAGACGTTCAAGCAGATATCCCATTATGCTCAGCAATTATTTGTTTCTACTCAAAAAGAAGGACTTGATAAAAAGTTGAACCACCTATGGTTGACTAAAGCTTTCAAGGATACTATTCAATCACAAATTGATGAGCATTGATATCGGGCCAGACTTCGGATGTTTATTTCAGGGACTACTGGCAGATGCTAGGCATAAATTTCAGCTGTGCTTCCTGAATTATCCCAGAAACCCCTGCCATTGCTGTTCCATCCTCTTCCCTGCTCATGTCACCTTCCTGATTCCAGGTTCCCCCTCTCCAATTACAAAGCATATTCTATCACATTATTGTCCCTACCCACATCACCTTAAGCTCTTTGATCCAGCCTACCTTCCCTGCACTAGCCTCAGGCTGCATTTTGTGCTGCCAGTTTTCCTCTGGTCTCAGTGTGGCTCGGCCTCTCCATTCACGCTGTTTTACAACTTCCACTCACATCTCATTCTGGAAAATTTCCTTCTTGGAGTAAACCTTATTGAAAACACCTCTCCCCCTTTGCCCTGAATTCACACAGTGATCCAAATTTCAAAAAGTATACTCAGTCTACATTTCACTCTGCTAAAGGTAACTGCATTCTTACCGTGTGGTATAAGAATTCCCTTCATTACAAAGATCTGGCCAGAGATACGTTTTCACTGTCGAGATCATAACCCACTTTAGAAAAGGAATTCAGGTGTTTGATGCCTTTTTGGCACTAGTAAGAGTTTCCTGCTGCCTTGGTATTGTAACATGGAGAAAAACAAATGATAGTATGAGGTTTGGGCTGTGTGTTGTTTACCTGTCATTTTTAATCTGTATAGGTTAGATGGTTTTTTTGAAGTTGGCTCTGTGGGTCGGCACATCATCGAAGGCCGAAGGGCCTAAACTGTACTGTCATGTTCTAGGTAATATTGATGAAAATGAGGTCATCAGGAAAGTAATTGTACAGGAATATGCATAGAAACTAGAAGCTGATGTAGGCTGTTTGGCCACTCGCGTTCTGACATTCAACAAGATCATGACTGACTCCTTTCCGATTTGTATCCAACATTCTCCTCTACCCTCAAAAATGCTTGATCCCCTTCTTAACGGGAATATGAATACATGCACCCCTTAAATTTATGCAAATAATCCATCTCCATTACATTTTTATGGTTTGACAAACGTAATGAGGAGGTCAGATGAACAAGATGAAGCAAATGTCTGAGATGAGGAATTGCGAAATCGTCCAATAGAAGAAGGAAAATAAGATGAGCGATGACAGAGTTATATAAAGCAATGCAATCTGCTGCGTGCACTTCTGCTTTATTTGCAAAACGTTTTATGCAGGTACAAAAAGTAACGAGGCAACGTCACAGAATTGTATCAGTTATTGTGAGCAACATTGAATATAAATTTAGATGTTAATGTTTCAGTTGTATCAGGCACTGGGTGTTGGCAAATTCTGTTGCCGAGATAGCTAGTCTATCAAACAGAACGATACTAATATCATGGGTTTAATTCCTGCTCTCACTTGATAGTTTAATTGAGTATAACATGTCTGCAGAGCCGATCCGCTGAAAGAGAAGCATCTCGGAACTATTTTTGGGGTAATGAGCTTTAACCAGTGCAGTGCCAGAGGGATCAGTGCTGGGGCCGGAATTACTAACCGCACAATGAGTTGGGTGATAGAAATGAAAGTACTACCTCCATATTTGTGAGTAACACAAACAGAAGTGGGGAAGGCAAGTGGTGAGGATGATGCAAGGAGTTTATCATGAGATAGAAAAAAAAATTGCACACAATACTCCAGATGTGGCCGCACCAGAGGTCATGTTGCAGTTGTATAGGACTCTGGTG
>NW_025178404.1:0-2184 GCF_004010195.1 Chiloscyllium plagiosum | reverse complement strand
ACCCCTGACTGTCAATGATACAAATAAAAAAAAATTGAAAGGACTGCAGATTTTAAATCAGTAAGAAGGACAGAAGGTGCTGGGAAAGTTCAACAGGTCTGGCAACACCTGTGCAGAGAACTCGGAATTAACGATCCAATAACCCTTCACCAGAACTCTAAGGAATGATACAAACATCAGACGTGCTAGCACAGTTTCTTACCCAGCTTCCTGCAATGATTCCGGGATACATTTGAACATGTCCAGGGTTTTTATCGACGGTTATTCATTTTAAGACCGTCAGCTCTTCCGCAACTGTAATATGGTCTCGTTTCAAAGATCACTTATTTTTATTTCTCTGACTTTCCTCTCTTCCATATTTTCCTCTAGGGTAAATACCGGCGTGAAGTCTTTGTGTGGGACCTCACCCTTCAAGCAGAAACAGGTGAAAAGGCAGCGGAGTGGGGGAGGTTGTGTCCTTATGTAGAGTGGGAACCCAGCATGGCCAGACGCTTATGGACTCTGCTGTTGAACAATGAACTGATTTTCTGTGTTTTTCCACTACTACAGGAACGGCCGTAATGTTTTACATTTAATTTTATTTTCTTTATTTTTCTGATTTCGACATAGATTTTGTATCTTGGAGGTGGGGGCAGGAAGCTTTGTATCTAAGATTGTGTCACATGTGGCGACTTGTAAACTTTTCACTGTCCTCACGTGAGTACATGTGGCAATGGACCTAATAAACCTCATTCATCTCCTGTGGAGCCAAACATTAGATGACTGATTGATTTTTATGGGGCCCTAATGTCTCTCTAATTTCTCTTTTATCGTTAATATATTTGAAGAATCTCGTTCGAATCTCCTTAACCTTATCAGCCAAAGCTACCTCATGTACCCGTTTTGCACTCGTGACTTCCCTGGGAAGTGTTCTCCTACACTCCGTATGCTCAAGGGATACCGTTGATAACACTTGCCTGTACATGACGTATGCCTTATTCTTGCCTTGTCCAAATCCTAAATATCCCCTGACATATCCTGTGCCCTATTCCTGTTAGCATTGCCCCTTACACTGACGGGAACATGTAATTTCTGAAGTCTCACTATCTCGCTTTTGAATGGCCCCCACTTCACTGACGTCCTTTCACCTTCAACAGCTTCCCCCAATCATCTTTTGAAAGTTTTTGCCCATTTCCATCACAATTGGTCTTGCCACAAGTTATAACGTAAACTTGTGGAGTAGGCATATTCTTTTGCAGGATTATTATCAAACTAACAGCATTATATTCACAGCTCCCAAAATGCCCTCATTCTCACATTAAAGCTCCCTCTTGTGTTTAAAATAAAGTCATAAAATTCTCTCCGGACGCTCCATGTCACTGCACAAGCAGCAGGTTTGTTTGGAAGGAGCATCAAAGACAGTGACTCTCTCACATTTGAATTGAATTGGCTTCATTGTCACGTGCAGTTTAATGATTGCAGTGGAAAGTTTGCAATGACTTCACTTACGCGCTATCACAGGTACAAGAAATCTAAGTGTAGATTCTTAAGTATTTGGTACAAAATTGAAAGAATAATAAACGAAAGTCCAGCAGAGAAATAAAACTGAAAGAGAGAACTGACTCGAATAACAAACCAGTCTGTGCCAGCAACAAGTATCCAGACAGCACTGGGCCCAGTCTCCAGACTGCACCAGGCCCAGTCTCCAGACTGCACCGGGCCGACACTCATAGAAAAAAGAAAGTTACAGCGGAGTAAAGGCCCTTCGGCACTCAATGCCACCGAATGGTGCAAATAATCTGATTCACATTTAATTTACACCGTTCCATTATTATGCATATGTCTACCCATGGCCAATTTAAATGTGCTTAATGTCGGCTACTCTACTACTGTTGCAGGCAGGTCATTCCTGGCCCCTATTGGACTCTGAGTGAAGAAACTATACCTAATATCAATCCTATGTCTATCACCCCTCAATTTAAAGCTATGCCTCCTCGTGTTAGCCTTCAGCATCCGAGGGTAAAAACTCTCACTGCCCATTCTATCCAACCTGATTATCTTGTACGTCTCGATGAAGTCACATCTTAACCTTCTCCTCTCCAACGGATACAGTGTAAGTCCTCTTCTACTCTTTCCTCGTTAAACCTTCCTTTCATGACACGCAACATTCTCGTAAATCTCATCTGGAACCTCTCCAAAGCTTCC
>NW_025178403.1:0-2184 GCF_004010195.1 Chiloscyllium plagiosum | reverse complement strand
TTGCCTTACCAAAATGCAGCACTTCACATTTATATGAATTAAACTCCATCTGGCACTTCTCAGCCCATTGGTCCATCTGGTCCAGATCCTGTTGTAATCTGAGGTAACCCTATCCACTGTCCACTGCACCTCCAATTTTGGTGTCATCTGCAAACTAACTAACTGTACCTCCTATGCTCGCATCCAAATCATTTATGTAAATGACATGACGTAGAGAGCCCAGCACCGATCTTTGTGGCACTCCACTGGTCACAGGCCTCCAGTCTGAAAAACAACCCTCAACCACCACCCACTTTCTTCTAGCTTTCAACCAGTTCTGTATCCAAATGGCTCGTTCTCCCTGTATTCCATGAGATCGAACCTTGCTAATCAGTCTCCCAGGGGGAACGTTGTCGAACGCATTACTGATGTTCATATAGATCACATCTACTGCTCTGCCCACATCAATACTCTTTACTGCTACAAAAATCTCAATCAAGTTTGTGAGACATGATTTCCCACGCACAAAGCCATGCTGACGATCCCGACTCAGTCCTTTCTTTCCAAATACATGCACATCCTGTCCCTCAGGATTATCTCCAACAACTTGCCCACCACCGAGGTCAGTCTCACTGGTCTGTAGATCCATGGCTTGTCTTAGCGCTCTTCTGAGACAGTGGCACCACGTTTGCCAACCTGCAGTCTTCTGGTACCTCACCTGTGACTATCGATGATACAAATTTATCAGCAAGAGGCCCAGCAACCACGTCTCTATCTTCCTACAGAGTTCTCGGGTACACATGGTCAGATCCTGGGGTTTTATCCACTTTTAACCGTTTCAAGACATCCAGCACTTCCTCCTCTGAAATCTGGACATTTTGCAAGATATCACCATCTCGTTACAAAAAGTCTATATCTTCCATGTCCTTTTCGCAGTAAATACTGATGCAAAATATTCATTAACATCCCACCCCCCGTTTTATGTGGCTCCACACAAAGGCCGCCTTGCTGATTTTGAGAGGCCCTATTCTCTCCCGAGTTACCCTTTTGCCCTTAATACATTTGTAAAAACCCTTTGGATTCTCCTTAATTTTATTTGCCAAACCTATCGAATGTCCCCGTTTTGCCCTCTTGATTTCCCTCTTAAGTATACTCCTACTTTCTTTGTATTCTTCTCAGGATTTACTTGATCTATCCTGTCTATACCTGACATATGCTTCCTCCTTTTTCTGAACCAAACCCTCAATTTCTTCAGTCATCCAGCATTCACTATACCTACCAACCTTCCCTTTAACCCTGACAGGTATATACTTACTCTGGATTTTTGTTATCTCATTTCAGAAGGTTTCCCATTTTCCAGTCTTCCCTTTACCTGCGAACGTCACCCCCCAATCAGCTTTCGAAAGTTCTAGCCTAATACCATCAAAATTGGCCTTTCTCCAATTTAGGACTTCAACCTTTAGATCTGGTGTATCGTTTTCAATCGCTGTTTTAAAACGAATAGAATTATGGTCGCTGGCCCCAAAGTGCTCCCCCACTGATACCTCAGTCACCGGCCCTGCCTTATTTCCCAAGAGTAGGTCAAGTTTTGCATGTTCTCTAGTCGGTACATCGACATCCTGAAGCAGAAACTTGTCGTGTACACACTTCAGAAATTCCTCTCCATCGAAACCTTTAACACTAGGGCAGTGCCAGTCGACGTTTGGAAAGTTAAATTTCCCTACCATAACTACCCTATTATTCTTACACATAGCTGAGATCTCCTTACAAAGTTTTTTCTCAATTTGCCTCTGACTATTGGGCGGTCTATGATACAATCCCAATAAGGTGATCATCCTTTCTTATTTCTCAGTTGCACCCAAATAACTTCTCTGGATGTATTTCCGAGAACATCCTCCCTCAGCACAGCTGAAATGCTCTCCCTTATCAAAAATGCCACTACCACTCCTCTCTTGCCTCCCTTTTGTATCCTTCCTGTCGCATTTGTATCCTGGAAATATAAGCTGCCAGTCCTTCCCATCCTTGAGCCATGTTTCCGTAATTGATATGATATCCCAGTCCCATGTTCCTAACCATGCCCTGAGTTCATCTGCCTTCCCTGTTAGGCCACTTGCATTGAAATAAATGCAGTTTAATTCATGAGTTCTACCTTGTCCATGCCTGCCCTGACTGTTTGAATCACTTCTGTTCTCAGCTGTACCCGTC
>NW_025178402.1:0-2184 GCF_004010195.1 Chiloscyllium plagiosum | reverse complement strand
TACAATATGGAAACGACACTTCAGTCCAGCAAGACCACACCAACTCTCCAAAGAGTAATCCACCTAGACCCAGTTCCCTCTAAATGATGCACCTAATGCTCTGGGTTGTTTAGAATGGCCAATTCACCCGACCATCTTTGGACTGTGGGAGGAAACCCATGCAGACACAGAGATAACTTTCTAACTCCATGTAGACAATCCCCCAGGAGTAGAATCGAACCTGGGTCTCTGGCGGTGGCGAGGTAGCAGTGCTCACCACTGAACCGCCATACCAACCTAAACTGCAGAGCTACACAAAATGAGGGTGTTTGAGGTACAGGGAGGAGCACGCAGAGATGTGGAGTGTTGTGGAAGCTGGAATAGGGTCTGGAGGTGTTTACACAGATAAAGAGGTTGGTAGGCATGGGAGATGGTTACAGAGGTGGTGTGTTGCTATAGGCCAGGAGGCAGGAGTGTGATCGGGCCTGCAGAAGGTTACAGTGATATCATGTTTTCTTGGGGCTTGACGAAGGTACACAGGTGGATATTTTGGTCCGGGCTGGAGGATTTTACAGAGACAGGATGGACTGCAGTTATTGTGGAAAACTACAGAAATGAAGATTATTGTACTGGGTGCAAGAAGAGATTATTGAGATGGGCATGTTATCGAGACTGGAGCAATTTGCCAATAGGGAGAGTCGTCAGCATTGGAGTAGGTTTCAAATATACAGCAAGGTAATGGGAGGGGTGGAATAGGAACTTTTCTGGCAATTACAACCACTCAAGACACTGGTGCAGATGAGTTGGACCAAAAGGTGTGTTTCTTTGTTGCATGACTCTATCACATGACAAGTGACGGTGTGGGGGGGGGGGGGGTGTTAGGGAACAGAAAGATCCCAGGTTTCAATACCACCTTCTGAAGGGAGGCCTCCTTTCCCCTCTGTTGTCCTGATGCTCACTAAGGCAGCACAGTCCTGGATTGATAATTGTGAACTTCCTATATTGTCATAGGAAGGCTCAGAACTGCAAAGAAAAAAGTAAAAAAGAGAGTGGAGATTGAGCCTGGGACCTTCATGCTCTGTGTTCACCCTTCAGCACTGTATCTGTGTCAGGTCTTCCGGACCAAACTTCGATCCCTTAAGTTTGCTCTGCTCTGTTCACTGTGAGTGATCTTACCTCGCTGTAGGATTTATTGAAGACTCCAGATCTCCCCACCCTCCGGCTGACCAACTGTGTTCAATGGGATGATGGATGAAACACCCAGCAGTTGGGAGGTTTATTGAGTTAGGAACGTGGTGAATACCTACAGGAGACAGAGAAATAGACCAAAAGAGAAATTATATTGATACAGTGAGGGTTACACATGGAGAGTGGCACTGAGTCCCACAGAGATCTGGAAAATCCCAGTCTCCATCCCTGGCCTGCTCTTCCTCGTCTCCCTGGAGTGCAGAATTCTGTTGGCTCAGGATCTGGAGTAGCTGCAAAAGGTGCAGCCACTGTCATCAATTAAACCCTCACAGTGACAGATACCAAATGGAGAGATACTGAGTGCTAGCACCAGAGTGCAGGAAAGCATCAGGATCAAACCACGGTCAAGAGGAAGGTGCACTGGGAGCAGTACTCAGGGATGAGGGAGCTATCAGTGGGAGAGGCGATGGACTAATATTACTCTCACTTGCCTGTTCACCAGAATTTAATGCCGGTGGCAGGGATATCCATCTGAATGCTCAATATCCTTTCAGGAAGTAAATCAGTGCTAAGCAGCTGGTCTGATCTACGTATGACTCCAGACCCAGAGCAATGGAATTGACCTTAAACTACCTTCTGTAGAGCTCTAGCAAGGCACTTAGCTCAAGGACAGCTCGGAAGTGGGCATGAAATGCTGGCCAGCCAGAGACAGCAATATTCCACGAGTGAATTAAAAACTACATCGTTGGGAACAGTGTCCTGGCCAATCATGTCGGTCGGTTTACGGACAGAGCTTTAAGCTAACATGGAGGATGCAGGGACAGAGTTCAGATGAAAGGAGCTTTCCAAATCCAAAGAGAAAAGTTAACGCATTGGAACAGTCCAGGAATGTGACTGAAGACAAGCAGAAAGGAACAGGAACGGACAGAGTGTAACTAAAACTGTACATTAATGAATCAGTTTGTGACAGGACATTGTGGGAAGGAATAAATTACAATGCTTTTTTTGGAATTGCCA
>NW_025178401.1:0-2183 GCF_004010195.1 Chiloscyllium plagiosum | reverse complement strand
CACAGAAACATCCGGAAAGGTGGAGGACATTCAATGCATTGAGCCTGCCCCATTCCAGTTCATGGTCAATCAGCTTCTTCATTTTTTTCCCAACCATTGTGTACTATAATCATTTGAAGTTATTAACTATCGGAAAGATACAAAGTCGGAAATGCAGTCGGTCCTTTAGTTCGTCAATTTTACTTCCCCTTCAATATAATGAGGGCTGATCCTCTATCTCCATACCATACACCGAGTGCAAACTCATGCATTTCGTGTCTAGAAATCCTTACTTATATTCAATGTCTTGGCTTCCACAGCCTTATGTGGGAGATAATTTCCTAGTTTCACTAGTCTCTGCATGCTGACATTTTTACGCATCTCAATGCAGCTTGTCCCACTGTAATTAATATGGTAGCACCTTGGTTTAGACCTCCCACCCAGGAGAATTGTCAGGATTTTATATACTTCACGGAGATCTCCACTCATGTTTCTGAACCCGATGGAATAACGGTCCAGTCGACCCAAACCCTGCTCCCATTACATCCTGTCATCCCAGAGATCAGTCTGGTCATTCTTCGTTGGGCTCCCTCAATGTCAAGTTTGCCCTTTGTTTGAGAGCAAAACTGCATACAAGACTGCACAATGTCCGAGATGTGGTCTCACCAAGGCCTGTACAGCTGCAGAAAGACACCCTTACTCATCCAGTCAAATCCACTTGAAGTGGAGATCAACACATCAATTATCGTCCGAACGGCTTTGTGTTCCTGCAATATTGTTTTCAGTGATGATATACATTGAAATCAAGATCCCCTTCAATGTTCCAGCTACCGACTTGATAGATCTATGCACACTGGTCAGTGTGCCAATGCCATTCCCAATGTTAACTTCTGGCTTCGGAACTGCCATTCATGAGCTTCGGAGTTCGCTTAAGAAGTCAACCAACGTATGCACATAAGAATTTCATAATCCAACATGTTTACATTAATATCTTTTGAAATGATAACCAGCCATTCTGTTTTCCCACCAAAGTACTTAAGGCAACGCCCATCCATATTGCTCTTCCTCTCCCACGTATTGGCCTATCCAGTTTACTTGTTTCAATTACATTGGAACTTCTTTAAGTGTTCTTCACCAACTCACAATCTCACGTTTATGGCATCAGCAGATTTAAAAAGATTGCATTTAATACCCTCGAACAAAAGTGTGATCTGCTTTCTGAGTATCTGGGGCCCAAATATCAATTTCTGGATTATCCCGCCAGTCCCTGCTTTCCACTCCAAATTCTGAATCAAATTCTGTAAGTTATCTTAAGCAGGTTTAAGGTGCATATTCCAGGAGAGGTACCGCCAGTCAAACGTTTAGTTTTTAACACAACAGTATTTGTTTTCAAGATTATCAAAAGAACCACAAACAAAACGGGATAGAATTTCGAAAAACTTAGCCTATCTGAAAACTGAAGCCATTATTGCAAATTAATGAAGTTGCTCAAAGTATTTGCAACAATCCACATAAACACGCATGGCAATAAAAGGAAAAAAAAACATCCAATCACAGGTTTTTGCAGAAGAAATGCCGTAGAGTGGGAGGATCAGCACTGTACTGCTTCTTTGGGTTCAGCATCTTCACAACTGACTCCCTACTTTCAGTGTTGAGCCAGCCTGATAAACGCCAAATCAACCAAACTAAAGCAGAGGAGCAGTTTGAGGCCATCTGACCCTTCCAGCCTGCTCCACCACTCAAAAGGATCACAGAATTGTTTTTTTCATGAATTCCCATCCACTTACCTTCGCTCTCACCCTATCCATTAATTACTTTACTGCTCAAAAATATCTATCTTTGCTTTGAAAACGTTTACTGAAGTAGCGACAACTACTTCACTTAGCAAAGAATTCCATCGATTTACAAACCATTGGGTGAAGTTCGTTCTCAATTCAATCCTAAATCTGCTCTCACTAACCTTGTGGCTATGCACTTTTGTCCTCGCTTCACCTGCCATTTGAACCATCCTGTCTACTTCTATCTTGTGTTTCCCCTCAGAACGTTATATATTTCTACAACATCTCCCCTCGTTGTTCTAAATTCCAATGAATATATTTCAAGACTAATCAGTATCTCTTCTTACATCAACCCCTCAACTCCAGAATCTAACTAGTGAACGTATTCTCCTATCCCTGCAGTATCAGTATATAATTTCTCAAGTA
>NW_025178400.1:0-2183 GCF_004010195.1 Chiloscyllium plagiosum | reverse complement strand
CTGATGAAGGAGCGTCGCTCTGAAAGCTATTGCGCTTCCAATTAAACCTGTTTGACTATAACCTGGTGTTGTGTGATTTTAAACTTTGTACACCCCAGTCCAACACCGGCATCTCTGAAGCTTAACCCAATATTGTTAGTGTGATCGAACCAGGTCGTTTCAAAGCTGGGGAATAACCTCATGTCACTTAAACCCGGTCCCTCTCGCGACTGAAAGCCAACACACTATATGCCTTATTTGCAACTCGATCAATTTGACTGGCAACTTTGACATAGATACCAAGGTCTCACTTTTACACCATACTGTCAAATATCTGCCCTTAACCGTAAATTCAGCATTCAAATCCGTCCTTCCAAAGTTCATCACTTCATACGTATCCAGGTTGAACTCCAAATGCCACTTTTCAAACCATCTCTGGATCCGGTTTAAAAATTTCAATCATGCAGAGCTTCCAGGAACGACTCCTGAAGAACGCCACTGGTTACCAACTCCAAGGCTGAATACTTTCAATTTACTACCACACTCTGTCTGTTATGAACCAGCCAATGCTGATTTCCCGACATCGCATGCCTCCTTACTTTCTGAATGAGCCAACGATTGGGAACCTTTTCACACGTCTTTTTAAAATCAGTGGACGCCATATCTACTGCCCTACCACCGTCAATGTATTTTGCCACATCCTCAAAGAATTCAATAAGCTTTTTGAGGCATGACCTGCCCCTCAGAAGGCTATGGCGACGATATCTAATCAAGTTATGGCTTTCTGAATAATAAGAAATTCTGGCTTAAAATAATTATCAAAGTTAGGGACTGAGCTACTTTCTTGGATTTGTTCTGAGGGTTCTGCAATAGTCCATGACAACGTCAACTTTGTTATCTGTACTCTTTGATCTCTCGTGTTTCAACTGTTGACATTTAGACCTTGTTATCCCATAGTCCGCAAAAAAAACCCCAGCATATATGTCCCACAATATTTAGATTGCCTGAGTTTCCAATGGCCTTTCAAACATATTCGATAGCACTCCTATCTGTGAACCCCTTATATCAGTGAGAACAAATTTTATTCCTGGAATTGAGAGTTTTCCCAGTCCTCCTACCATGACATCTCCACTCTTCGCTGGAGACTCTGAAATCACTCGACATAATTTCAAGATTTTTTCTCTCACCGTAAATTCCCATTACGACTACCATTTCTTGACAATAGTCCGTCAGAGGTACCTATCTACTCATTTTTCAACATCAAAGATTCAACATCATAGGATAATGTGTCTCTAAGTATGGTAACGTACTTACATACTGTTGCTGGCCTATGCAAGCAAATTTCATCTTTGCATGAGGTGTAAGCAGATTTGGTAGTCCCTCCTTAACTAATCCCCGTCCATATCTGACATTCTGGTGTAGCTTTTTAGCCGCCACTGTGTTTCGTCTCACTGAATTCACTGACATATCTTGTTTTCCTACATCACGCATCCCAGTTATTTTCTTAACATGCCAACATTGTGATTATAGGTGACGTAGTTTATTGTAGTGCAAACACCCGAGCTTATTAACATCTACATCAGCTTCAATGACATCCTTGTTAACCTTTGGTAAGATGTCCTTTGTTTTTCACCAATATCGCTCTTTCCCTTTCGACGTGAGGATTTATCTTTTCTCCAATTTCTATCCCTTCAACATTGAAAGTGATGATTGAAGCGAAAATTTGATTTATGAGCTAACTCCCAATCATCAGCCCTTCCAGCTGCTAATCTTGTCATTTTCACTCTGTGTCCTCTCACATGAGTTCTTATTACTTCCTGAAGTGTATTGTTAAACTCTTTCAAGTTAATAATCTCTGTAAGAACGTTATAAATGTGCTGTATTTTTAATGCGCTTGTCAACCTGTCAAAATCCCTTCGCTTGAGCCTCTCAAACCCAACATATGTTAGGCATGGATGCCTCCTTAGATTTCTGAAACATTGTCTGTTGGCTTCTGGCACAGGCACATGTGCACTTTAAATGGTTTCCTTCATCTCCTGATACGCCTCAGATTCCACCTCCGCAATGATGCAAATACCTCACGAGATCTACTTACAGGTTTTGTGTGGCTCAACAGAATCTGCATGGTCTTGAGCCAGTGCCTCTGTATAACCACCTTCTCAAAAATGAGATTTCTCCGTTCCTCTTGACAAATTTATGTAATG
>NW_025178399.1:0-2183 GCF_004010195.1 Chiloscyllium plagiosum | reverse complement strand
ATTGCCTGAGGATGGTTATCTCCTGCCCCTTCCGCCCCATCCCTCCTCTCGGTGATAACTCAGTTCCCCTCAATGTTGGAAACAAATCAGAGGCAGCACTGAGGGAGACAACGACACAGACCGTCCTCTGGGTGTGGGACTTCAATGTCCATCACCAGGACTGTCTCCACAGGCCCACCACTGCCTGAGCAGGGACAGGCTTCAATACACAACAGCCAGGGGAAAAAGTCTCATCAAACTCCTTGTCCCAGATGGATCTGTCCCTGACAGTATCTGTAGGAGCAGCCAGCACACAGTCCTGATGGAGGGAAAGTCTCAGCCTCAAATAGGCATACTGAAGATTTGTGTGTTGCTGAAAAGCACAACAGGTCGGGCAGCATCCGAGGAGCAGGAAAATCACCATTTCGGGCAGCAGACCTTCATCACGAATGAGGCTGCGAGCCTCCGGGATGGAGGGATAAATCATATTCGGCGTACTGCTCACTGTGTGATGTGGCTCTCCCTCCTGTGAAGTAGGACATACTTCTAAAGGACTGAGCACATGGAAATTGGGCATCCATGAGGCACTGTGGGCTAGCAGCAGCTGCAGCATCAATGGCCTTCCCTCCATCATAAAGTCAGAAGTGGCCTATTCACTGATGGTTTCAAAATAAGAAGCAATTCACAACTGCACCGATACTGAAACAGACTATTGAGCCCATCAACAGTTTTAAACAGGAACAGAATGAGGCCATTCGGCCATTGGAGGCTGTTACTCAGCAACTGAAGCAGATCGTTTAATATATCCCACCTGTTACACAGGAAATGGAAGGGAACATTCGGCATTTCAAAGCTGCTACACAGGAATACGGGGCGTTGTGCAGACCACAGCAGTGCATTGATAGATAAACCCAGACTAGATATCTGTCCAGAACGGGGAGCTGTGCAGAACACAGCAGTGCACTAATGTGCGAACCTGAAAGAAATATCCATCCAGCACGGGGAGCTGCACACACTACACAATTATCTCCAAATCTCTACCAGTTAGTCTGACCAGCACAGCGACCTGTTCAGTAATCACCGTGAATTAATCGGTAAAACAGGAGCAGTTACCCTCCCAGCATGTAGGACTGTGTACACCACCCCAGTGCATTCCTCAGTAACACTGTGTTAGATCACTGCCCAGTGTGGGGAAACTTGCAGCCCATGCTTGAAGTGACTGGATGTGCAACTCCTATCCATTTACAGCTCCATATCTCCATTGTGCCATGACAAGGGGTTGCTGTGGGTGTGAACTTCACTGCCACAGAGAGATGGCGGGGGAATCAGTTTAAATATCCCCACATGGGAGGGGTTTGAGAAATAGAGAGAGATGGGGGAGACTGAGATACAGTGTCATGGAAGGATGTGTTCCCAGGTTTCAGAATGCTGAAATGTAGACACTTCGATAGCATCCTGTAACATGAGCCAATCTTCCCAGGAAAGATGTGAAAATGGAATATTGGTGTAAGATGAGATGATGGAGAGTTTTGGATGAGCATTTGTTCTACAGCTTTGTAAATAGGAGTGGTTTCACAGAACCTATGACTCATTGGCCAGATTCTAACAATAATTTGTCTCAGTTCCATTTTCATTGACTGCGACAGAGGGATTGTCTGCACGAGGCTGAGCTAGTTTTCCCCAGTGCTATCTTATCAAACTCAATTCTTTAACTACCCAGCCCACCCCATGGTGTCCCTCTCATTCAATACCAGCCCGATTCCCACACCCATCATGGTTGGAGGTATTCACCATCGCCCGGGTGCCCCTAGATATTCCGTGTCTCTGGCACTGGTCCCATCTTTAAAAGGCCAAGGGGCACAAGGTTGAGCTTTCTTAGTTTGGAACTGCCCTGCGCAGTTTACCCCGAGCATGGGGAATAAGGGGCAATTACACCACAGTTTGTCGACAGGGGCACAGAGGTCCTGGTGGATGGGCTAGTACAGAGGGGTACCATTCTCTTCCCAGAGGGTGCCACACCACCAGACCCACCGAGCATGGTCTGAGCTCCCCACCCAGCAGAGTGCAGTATCTGCGGTCTGCAGAAATGTCCAGCAATACAGGACAAGCATTAATGTCCTTCCCCGCTCTGTAAGGGTAAGGGCCACTGTATTCTCTCTGCTCAATCACACTCACTGTATATCTGTTATAGTACCGACCTCCAA
>NW_025178398.1:0-2183 GCF_004010195.1 Chiloscyllium plagiosum | reverse complement strand
ACATATAGCATTGTTAAAGCATGGAGACACAGCCTTGTTAATGCATGGACACACAGCATTGTTAAAACATGGAGACACGGCATTGTTAAGGCATGGAAACACAGCATTATTAAAGCATGGAGACACGGCATTGTAAAGCATGGAAACACGGCATTGTGAAAGCATGGAGACACAGCTTTGTTAAAGCATGGAGACTCAGCTTTGTCAAGGCTTGAAGACACGGCATTGTGAAAGCATGGACACACGGAATTGTTAAAGCATGGACACAAGGCATTGTTAAAACATGGACACACGGAAAGGCTAAAGCATGGTAAATACAGCATTTTTAAAGCATGGACACACGGCATTGTTAAAGCATGGAGACACGGCATTGTTAAAGCCTGGAGACACGGCATTGTTAAAGCATGGAGACACAGCATTGTTAAAGCATGGAGACACAGCTTTGTTAAAGCATGAGGACATGGCATTGTTAAAGCATGGATGCATTGCATTGTTAAAGCATGGAGACACGGCATTGTTCAAGCATGGACACACAGCATTCTTAAAGCATGGACAAATGGAATAGTTAAAGCATGGAGACAGATTTGTTGAAGCATAGACATATAGCATTGTTAAAGCATGGAGACACAGCTTTGTTAAAGCATGGAAACACAGCATTGTGAAAACATGGAGACATGGCATCGCTAAAGCATGGAGACACGGCATTGTAAAAGCATGGAGACACGGCAATGTTAAAGCATAGAGACACGGCATTGTCAATGTATCAAGACAGGGCAATGTTAAAGCATGGACACACGGCATTGTTAAAACATGGACATACAGCATTGTTAAAGCATGGAGACACGGCATTGTTAAAACATGGGCATACAGCATTGTTAAAGCATGGAGACACGCCATTGTTAAAGCATGGAGACACGGCATTGTTAAAGCATGGAAACACAGCATTGTTAAAACATGGACATACAGCATTGTTAAAGCATGGAGACACGGCATTGTTAAAGCATGGAGACACGGCATTGTTAAAGCATGGACACACGGCATTGTTAAAGCACGGACACACGGCATTGATAAAGCATGGAAACACGGCATTGTTAAAGCATAGACATACTGCATTGTTCAAGCATGGACACAGGCATTGTTAAAGCATGAACACATAGAATTGTTAAAGCATGGAGACACGTCATTGATAAAGCATGGAGACACAGCTTGTTAAAGCATGGAGACACAGCTTGTTAAAGCATGGACACACAGCATTGTTAAAGCATGGAGACACAGCTTTGTTAAAGCATAGACACACAGCATTGTTAAAGCATTGACACACAGAATTGTTAAAGCGTGGAGACACGGCATTGTTAAAAACTGGACACATGGCATTGTTAAAGCATGGAAACACGGCATTGTTAAAGCATAGACATACTGCATTGTTCAAGCATGGACACACAGCATTGTTAAAGCATGGACACATGGCATTGTTAAAGCATGGAGAGACGGCATTGTTAAAGCATGGAGACACGGCATTGTTAAAGCAGTGAGACACGGCATTGTTAAAGCATGGACACACAGCATTGTTAAAGCATAGAGACACGGCATTGATAAAGCATTGAGATATGGCATTGTTAAAGCATGGAGACATGGCATTGTTAAAGCATGGAGACACTGCATTGTTAATGCATGGACACACAGCATTGTTAAAACAGCGAGGCACAGTTTTGTTAAGGCATGGACACACAGCATTGTTAAAGCATGGAGACACAGCTTTGTTAAAGCATGGACACACAGCATTGTTAAAGCATGGAGACACTGCTTTGTTAAAGCATAGACACACAGCATTGTTAAAGCATTGTCACACAGCATTGTTAAAGCATGGAGACACGGCATTGTTAAAGCCCGAACCCATGGCATTGTTAAAGCATGGAAACACGGCATTGTTAAAGCATGGACATATGGCATTGTTATAGCATGGACACACAGCATTGTTAAAGCATGGAGACACGGCATTGTTAAAGCATGGAAACACAGCATTGTTAAAGCAGGGAGACACAGCTTTGTTAATGCATTGACACACAGCTTTGTTAAAGCATGGACACACGGCATTTTTACAGCATAGAGACAAGGCATTGTTAAAGCATAGAGACAGGGCATTGTTAAATCATGGAGACACAGCATTGTTAAATCATGGAGAC
>NW_025178397.1:0-2183 GCF_004010195.1 Chiloscyllium plagiosum | reverse complement strand
CAGGGTAGATACAAGCAGGTTTGAGGAGAGCACTAATCGACATGAACACAGAATTAGATAATGCCTATTTAATTCAGAAATGATGAGTAATTTCTTTGCTCGGGGTCAGAATGTCTGTGGCATTTTTGCGGCACACACTGCTGAGGTTGAGTTGTTGGGTATTTTCAAACTGTGCCAGATAGTAAACCGGAAAGATGATGAAACTTTGTCGAGGTAAGTGAGCAGAATCGAGTTGAAGATTATCAGATCAACCATGAGTTTTTTGAATGGTGGGGCAGACTCGATGGGCTGAGTGGCATACTTCCACTTTGTCTAACATTTGGTCTGACGCCCTATTTTAAAATAACTTTAGAATTGTGAGGAGATGGGCTGAAGTGATAGGAAACGTTTATTAGCAGATCAGACAGATCAGGCACAAGGCTCAGAAACTCAGGAAGAAGAAATGTGCTGTGGCCTGGGTGCAACAAATGACACTGAGCACAGCACAGGTGGCTGTGTACAGAAGCTGTGATTGCTGAAGAAAGTTGGTAGACCTTATACAGTTGGCAAGTCAGTGATCCCGCTGGATGATGAATCGTTGTATGATTCACACAAAGCTGAAATTTGTGGAAGGATGCAAGGTTCGTTTCATCGGAGAAGTTTTCTGCGGTTCCAATTCCTAGTAACTGTTTGAAATACTGATCAGATCATTGTGTGAAGTGTTTGGTTAAAATACTCATGAACAACCCCACTGGATAACCTTGTGCTCCTTCTTTCTCCTTCTTTCTAATATCTCCTTCTTTCTCCTTCTTTCTAATAATGATTCCTTCTGCTTTCACATCCAAGGTATTAATGTACATACAAATATCAATGGTTCCTGCACAGATCCCTGTGGTAAACCCACTGGTGAAAGAATTTGAAATAAAAAACAACCCTCCAACAGTTGTAGATCCAATTTGCCAACTTGCCTTGCATGCTATTGATGTGTTGGACCAGCCTTCCATGTGGGACCTTGTCACAGATCCGTGTGGTAAACCCACTGGTGAAAGAATTTGAAATAAAAAACAACCCTCCAACAGTTGTAGATCCAATTTGCCAACTTGCCTTGGATGCCATTGATGTGTTGGACCAGCCTTCCATGTGGGACCTTGTCAAAGGCCACAGTGAACTCCAAGGAACACACATCATCTGCACAGCCCTCATCGTGATTTCAAAGAAAACTCAGCTGAATTCATCAGACAGGATCTTCCTGTATCAATCCCGTGCTCTAACAGGTTGCACTCTTTAGCTGGGAATCCTCTGTCTCTGACTGTAGTTATAAAATATCTTGTAACTTTTCCTTAATACTGTCTGTCAAGTATATTTCATGCCCATTGCTCGCCTCTCATTCTTAAGGACCCCTTACCCTTTCTATACTCGTAAAGAGCTTCACCTGCTTTTATTGAACAGCATTTTGTCTATCAAAATCACGATATCACTTGATCAGTATTCACTGGATTGCTGCCTTTGTCATTCCCACTTTACTAACACTCTGGCCATGGATCCTCACTGTATCACTTTCACATACTCCACTTTCCAAATATAGCCCTAACTGTAGGTAGTTCAGCCTTGTCTCTGTTTGCCACATCCTGTCTCATTATAGGAGACTCACTTGTGAGTGGTGCAGACAGGGGGCTGTGTGGCTGCAGCAGTGACCCCAGATGGTGTGCTGCCTTCCGGGTGCGAGGGTCAAGGAGGTCTCTGAGCGGTTACTGAACATTCTGAAGGGCAGGGTGAACAGCACATCGGTCCACATGAGAGAGGTAGACAAAGGGATGGGGTCCTGTGAAATGCATATCAGGCGTTAGGTAAGACTTTGAAAGGCAGGACCTTAAGGGTAGTGATCTCAATACTACTCCCAGTGCCACGTGCCTGTGAGGATAGAAATAAAAAGATAGGCCGGATAGATGTGTGGCTGAGGAGCAGGATGTCGGGGGCAGGGTTTTCAGTTCTTTGGGATCTCCTCTGGGGTAGAGGTGGCCTGTCAAAGGCGGGGCGGGTTGGACTTGAACCAGAGGGACATCAGTATCCCTTCGTTGGGCGTGGCTGATTGGCTGACTGACAACGCATGAGGCCTGGCTGGTAGGGAAGATGAGCTCCGAGCATGGTTTGGCACTGGGGACAGGGATATTTCAGCCATAACAGAAATATGGCTGACAGATATG
>NW_025178396.1:0-2183 GCF_004010195.1 Chiloscyllium plagiosum | reverse complement strand
TTTACAGAAGAGAAGAAACCTGAGTAGGTAGGATAGTCTCCAACCCAAACGAACAGGGCTTTCGTTTGTCTTTCAGCAGTTGTTGCTTGGGTCTCAGCAGAATTGAAAGGCAAGGATGCTCACCTGGTTGCTTCACCGTCTGAGACTTATTCTGAATGTTATGTCTCCTCAAATACTATGGCAATTGCATGTGAAACAGCCTGTCTTCTATATTTTCCTATCGCTAATGGCATATTGATGGGATATCACTGTATTTTTACAAATAATTATTAATACTTACTGCATATAATATGCTCTAAATTATTCTAGAAGAATTAGGTTATGCGAATGCCTTTTGTGTTTTGTTGCACTTTAACTATCGATGATGAATGAAGTTTGATTTGCTTTAAATACGGTCGTTTGACAAATCGAATTGTGTCTGAAACACTGTACTTGACATTTAACTTTAAAATAAGAAAGAGTTCGCATGGAGGCTGTCTTCTTAATATATTTTGTAGGTTCCAGTCATGTCTGTAACCTATTTGGTAGCTCTTCACAGGATCAAAGTCTCGAATACTTCACTGGGTTTAGGATTATTGACATCAATGGCAGCGACCGGTAAGAGTCAGTGTCTTTTATTTCGGATGCAGGAATTTGGTTGGATGAAAGGGGGTGTAACTTGTGCAGTATTTGCTGCTTCTGTCATTGTGTAAATGGGTAGACGTTATCTCGAGCGTTTCAATTGAATTTAGCAAGATAAGGCTTTCGGATTTAGAAAACTAACAGGAAATGTGTTTGTTTGTGCTGGTAAGGAAAGAGGCAATCGCTTTGGCAGTCTTGCAACATTTACAATTGTCAGGAATGCCATCGGAATATGTGGAAAGGCCTAAACATGCAAGTACTAGTGAAACAATTTGAATTCGAGGCATGTGCAGAACAAAAACAAAAGAAAAAATAATAGCCTTGACAGAACAAAAATAATTAAATAGTTTGAATTGCAAAAATAAAAGCGGAGGAAAAGGAGAAGCATAGGAATAATCCTGCAGAAGAAAGACAGAAACGAGAGAAGAAGGATAGAAAGAGATAGAGAAGGAACCGGTAAAGAAAGTTTGAACATCAGTGTTACCAACCAATATAATTTAAGAAAGGAGCCCAGACTCGAATTGTTTCTTAGCTTGTAAGAGAAATGTAAAGTGCCATCTTCGAGATGTAATATGACCAATCAAATTATTTGTCATTAAGAAAAACACAATTTATTTGAACACGAAAGTTAAAACTCAATGAAAGAAAGAGAAATTTAGAATAAATTTAGAATTCATTAACTGGCTTTAAAAACTAAGAAGAATAGTATCTACAGTTATTATTAATTGCTGCAATCTCTTAAAGCTTCAGCCTCATCACATTTCACCGTTTTAAAAAATGAACCATCAATGCACAAAGACGACTTCGTTTTTAAAAAACCTTCGGTCTTAATCTTTTACGACATTGCAATTAATACACATCACGTTGACTTTTAGCATGCAAACATTCATGACTGCAGTCTGTTTCAGTCCATGTATTTCCATCGTCGTCTTCCTACATCAAAGTGTCAATCAATCGGCACTTATTTCATGTTGTCTGCCACGTGTATAATTTTCACTTTCATTCTGTCCTCTCGCCACGTGTATAATTTTCAACTTGAATGGTTGAAATAATAACTTCCTTTCCTGACAAAGTAAACCTTGAAATGTTATAAGACGAACACCAAACTCAAGGCTCCATTCTCAATTCTTTGTTTTTGTTAATGATCACTCAATTTTTTTTTAGAAAACTACCCGTTAGATATTTCTAAACATCGTCATCCTCTTGTTAGACATTAGCACCGACACCACATCACTCGCTCCGATAGTCACCTTGGAAACGTGGTGTAAGAAGGTGTTGCTAACACTGGAGCTGTATCATTGTTCTCAATCTGTCAAATGCCTCGAGGCAGTTGGCCGTCCAGTGAAATTTTCTGCCGTTCTTCAATACGTCTGTCAATGAAGAAAACACACTACCAATATTCGATGCGAACTTCCTTTAACAACATCCCGTCTCAGGAACATTAGCAATGCCTCGACGCTGATGGGTTGCGAAACTCCTAAATGACCTTTCTTTTCACATCCCGTGGCACCATTTGTTTATGTTCAAGGTTATTGTCCAGAAATTTGACTTGGGCTTTCGCA
>NW_025178395.1:0-2183 GCF_004010195.1 Chiloscyllium plagiosum | reverse complement strand
TATTCAATGTGTCAAGCTTAGCACTTTCATTCAGTGAAACCAACTGCATTCATTCAATCATTGAATCAAACTGCAATCATTGAGTCAATGAATTAAACAATATTAATGTATTCAATCAAACAAACCTAACACATTTATTTCTTGAATCAAACTGCACACATGATAATTCAATGAGTAGAGGTTCTCTCATTCGTTCAACGCCACAAGCTTAACGCATTGATTCAATCAAACAAACTGCACACATTTAGTCCATGAAACAAACTGCACGTGTTCATTCAATGAGTAGAGCTTTTCTCTTTCATTCAATGTCTCGAGCTTAATGCTTTAATACAAAGCAGCAACTTGCATTCATTCATTCATTGATTCATATTTCAATCATTGATTCAAAGATGAATTGATTCATTGATGAATTGTACAAACCTCACTAATTTCTGGAGAGAATCTAACTGCATTCATACAATTAATGAATTGAACTGCAAATATTCATTCGATGAGGAACACTGAATGTTCCTATTCCAATGAATCTTAGTTATGCCAAGAAAGAAACTGCAAGCGTTCAATGATACAAACAGCATGCATTCATTAAATGAAACAGACTGCACGTGTTCATTCAATATGAACAACGTTTCTTGATTATTCAATTTGTTAAGCTTAGCACTTTCATTCAATGAAACCAACTGCATTCATTCAATCATTGAATCAACTGCAAACATTGAGTCAATGAATCAAACAGTATTAATGGATTCAATCAAACAAACTTAACCCATTTACTTCGTGAATCAAACTGCACCCATTTATTCAATGAAATGCACTGTATGTCTTAAGTGAAAGAGTAGAGCTCCGGCCATTCATTCAATGGCACGAGCAAAACGCATTCATTCAATGGAGCAAACAGCACTCATTTACTCAATGATACAGACAGCACGCCTTTATTCAATGAGTATAGCTCCTCTCATTCATTCAATGGGTCCAGCTTAACGCTTTCATTCAATGAAACAGACTGAACATGATAATTCAATGAGTAGAGGTTCTCTCATTCGTTCATAGCCACAATCTTAACGCATTGATTTAATCAAACAAACTGCACACATTTAGTCAATGAAACAAACTGCACGTGTTCATTCAATGAAGAGAACTTCTCTCATTCATTCAATGCCACGAGCTTAACGCTTTCATTCAATGAAACAAACTGCATTCGTTGAATCATTGAATAGAAATACAATCATCGATTCAATGAATCAAACCTTATTCCTTGTTTCAATATAACAAACCTAACTCCCTTATTTAGTGAACCAAACTACATACATTAATTCAATGAAAGAGGCTGCACTTGTCAGTTCAATGAGTGGAGCTACTCTCATTCATTCAATGGCACAAGTTTCACGCCTTGGGTCTATCAAACTGCACACGTTCACTACATGAACCAAACTGCCCGTCTTAATTCAATGAGTAGAGCTTCTCTCATCCATTCAATGTGTCAAGCTCACCATTTTCATTTAATGAAACAAATTGCATTCATTGAATCATTGAATCAATCTACAATTATTGATTCAATGAATCAAACCTTATTCCTTGTTTCACTGGAACAAACAGAACACACTTGTTTAGTGAATCCTACTGCACTCATTCATTCAATGAAACAGACTGCACGCCTTAATTCAATGAGTAGTGCTTCTCTCATTCATTCAATGGGTCAAGCTTAACGCTTTCATTCAATGAAACGACCTGCATTCATTGAATAAATGAATCAAACTACGATCATTGATTCAATGAATCGAACCTTATTCTTTGTTTCAATATAACAAACATAACTCCCTTATTTAGTGAACCAAATTGCATTCAAAGAAAGAGGCTGCACACGCTCAATTCAATGAGTAGAGCTACTCTCATTCATTCAATGGCACAAGTTTCACGCATTGGCTTTATCAAACTGTACACGTTCACTACATGCACCAAACTGCCATTCTTAATTCAATGAGTAGAGCTTCTCTCATCCATTCAATGTGTCAAGCTCACCATTTTCATTTAATGAAACAAACTGCATTCATTGAATCATTGAATCAATCTACAATTATTGATTCAATGAATCAAACCTTATTCCTTGTTCCACTGGAACAAACAAAACTCACTTATTTAGTGAATCCTACTACAGTCATTCATTCAATGAAACAGACTGCGCATGA
>NW_025178394.1:0-2183 GCF_004010195.1 Chiloscyllium plagiosum | reverse complement strand
CCTTGAAAAATGTTGACTTCTTAAGCACCTTCCTAGGTTGCTTGCGTTCTCCTAGGGTAACAAGCATTAAATGATATTATTTCCACTTAGAAGTGTTGGAGATAGGAAAGTTGAGGAGCAGGGCTGCAGTTCTCCATCTGGCCGCAAGGGGAGCAGCAGGGTCGGGCTTCAGACCATACCCACCGACGGGCGGCTCCAACAATGCTCTCGTCCCCTGTGACGCCACGGCTAGCCCCGCCTTCTTGGGGGGGCGTTCCCGCGAACACTCCCGCCCATCTGGGTGCGTTCTGTCTGTAATCCACGCCTTCCGAGGCATAGCCCCGCCCCTCTTGGCGTTCCAAAGATAGTCCCGCCCCATAGGCGTGGGGATCCGAGGCAGTCCCGCCCCTCTAGGGCGTCACCGGCGGTAGCCCCGCCCCTTACCCGAAGTAACTGCGCCTGAATGGGTGTAATAGTGTGCACCTACCATGCGAGGGCGCTACTTCTCCGCCGGAAATGAGCCATTATCCATGAGCCGGAAGTAGCGTGTCGGCCGGTCGGGATCTCCGTCGGACACGAGGGTGAAGATGGCGGCGGTTTTCCGTAAAGCGCAGAAGTCGGTGCAGCGTAGTCACCAGGAGCGGAGTCAGGTAGGTGCCCGGAGGAGGGGGGGGGCAGAAATCAGTGTCTGCCAAAATGTCACTGCTGGAAATAGAGCGGCTTGCGAATGGGAACTTACAAAAGGAGAGCAAACCCATTGCAGGAAGGTGATGGGAATGGCCATGGTGTTGGAGGGAGGGCATGAACATGGATAGAGGATTAGGTAACTACAGAGCTGGGATAAGGGGGGGGCATTTTCAAAATGACACTCTGTAACGAGTGGAGTGCCACAGGGATCAGTCCTGGTGCCACAACTGTTGACAATTTATGTTAATGACTAGAATGCAAAAGTGAATGTTCAGGTGGGGAAACAATTGAGGAGTGGCACCAAAAAAAAAGCGATGAGGATTGACAAAGTTTGCAGAGGGGTGTAGCCAAATTGTGTGAGTGCTAAAACTTGGCATGTGGGATACAATGGGAGAAAACGTGTGTTGGCAGGAAGAGTAGAGGGTCTAAATATTGTTTCAACAGACAAATACTGCACACATCTTCAAAGTAGATTTGGCAGTTCTTGACCATGAATCTCTCAAAACTGGCTTCCAAGTTCAATGATAATGTAGAAAACAAATGTAATGTTGGCTTTTATTTCAAAGGGATTGGGATATAAAAGTAAGGAGGCTTTGTTAAAACTACACAAGGCACTTGTCAGACCACAGCTGGAATAATGTGACTAGCTTTGTGCCCCTCATCTAAGGAAACATATACTGGGATTGGAGGCAGTCTGTCACAGAGAATGTCAATAGGTTGACAGTGGGCATGGAAGGACTGCCTTAAGAAGAGAGGTTGAGTAAATTAAGGGGAATTTATAAGAATGAGACAACCTTATTGAAACATACAAAATTCTGATAGGATTTGATAGGTTAGATGCAGAAACATTGTTTCCCCTTGTGAGCAACTAGAGCAAGAGGGCAAAATCTGAAAATGTGAGACTACACATTTAAGACACATCATCCTTCAGAAGTTGGTGAATCTGTGGAATTCTTTACCACAGTGGGTTGTTGAGAGATCAGGTCACTAATTATATTCAATCTGTTCAGTAAGGGAATCGGGGCATATGGGGTGAAGGTTGAAAAGTGAGTTGAGGATTATCAAATTAGCCATGATTACAGTGAATGGAGGAGCTGACTTAATGGGATGAATGGCCTTCTTTTGCACCTATGTTTTATAGGTGAGGAAGGTTAACCAGTAGTGGTGGTCAGGTAGTGATCCAGAGACCCAGCAAAATGCTCTGGGGACAAAATTTCAAAGCCCATCGTGGCATATGGTAGTGTCCAAATTCAATTAAAAATATCTGGAATTAAGAGCCAGTCTGATAGCAGCCCTGTAACATTGTCAATTGTCATTTTAAAAATCTGGCTCACTAATGTTCTTCGGAGAGGAAATGTCACCTTTATAAAAGCAAAATAATGTGGATCCTGGATGTTGAAGCAGACACAGAAAATGCTGGAGAAACTCAGAGGGAAGTAGTTTCTGAAGAAGAGTCATTGCAGACTTACCATGTTAATTCTGTTTCTCTCTCCAAATGAATTTGCCTAGCATTTTGG
>NW_025178393.1:0-2183 GCF_004010195.1 Chiloscyllium plagiosum | reverse complement strand
CCAATTTCACAAGACTAGGAATAGGCCATTCACTCATTATAGCCTGTCCTCACCTGTGGCCGAACTGCACATATTTCAATGTGAGTTTCAAAAGATGTCTGCAGCTTTTTTTATGAAATTGAACATGCTTTAATAATGTTTCTAAATATATCATTTTAGCTATTCTTAATTTTAAAAATAAACCATTTCCCAGGTAGAGTCACCACCATCCATTCTCTCTCCCTCTTCTTATCGGTTCCTGGCACCAGGCAGACACCAATGTAATCTGGCCTCCAGCTGGCAACTGCAGAGAACGGAGACAATCCCTGACCCAATCAGAAGGCTGTCTTGAGAGGAATGACAGTCTCCCAGAATAAAGTGTCCGGTTAAGATCCTCACCACCACCACCACCGTGTCTGCAGCCTGGCTTCCAGCTGAATCTATCTGAGCCGAAGGTCCTCCAGCGTGTGTTTACCCTGGATGATAGCATCCAGAGCCTCTCATCTTCTGTGAGACAAGTGCCACTCTATCCTCTCCGATGTGTGTTGTGTCACTGCTTAACTGTTTCCAGTGGCTGAGCAGAGGTTGATGGCCAAGTTCATAACCCATGAGGATAACCTTGGGTGACCCCACTCCACCCTACACTCTCTCACCGTCACACAGACCCTCTCTCATACACATGGTCTCTCTCAGACACACACAAATCCACCACTGCGCACACCCTCTCACAGGCTCATACTCCATCATACAAAAACACACACACACTCACACTACTCTCTCATGCACGCACATACATACATGTCCATTCCAAATAAACCTGTTGGACTATAACCAGGTGTTGTGAGATTTTAACTTTGTGCACACCAGTCCAACACTGACACCTCCACAACGTTTCTGGTGAACACAGCCCACACTTCCGCCAGGAAACTTTACACTGCTGATAAAACATTGCAGTGCCTGCATTCCTAAAAAATTTACAATTTCTAATGATACTAGCTACTCATTCACTGCTCCATCTGATACATGACATTGGAAATTTAGCGCAGGAAGCTGAAAGAAATGAGCAGCTTTTAAACAAAAACCTCTTGGAGCTCAAAGCTTTCAATGAGAGTCTGAGCCCGGCAGTAAGTTCAGGTAACCTTTATTGCGACCCAACCTTGTTACAGCTTCGGATCCCCCCAGCAAAAAGGTGTAGAAAAAGTATCTTTTTTTAAAAAAAAAAGCTCAAGGTCAAAGCGCACACACTTCTCCCCCCGCACCCTCACCCCCACTTTCTTTACTATTTGTCAGCACAGAGTTGCCCTTTTGTAATTGGATCCTTGGTATAGCCATAAACTAGAAGAAGTATTACCTCATACACCAATTTAAACCCATACCTTGTCTCCAAGTAGGTTTCTCCCCCCTCATCGGCTGGAGTTGGGGGGGGGGGAAGGAGTGCAGAATAGTCAACCAGACTGCTGTGGGTCTGGAGTCACGTGTAAGCCAGTCCAGGTAAAGGATGCACTGGGACGAGTGAGTGAATCCGTTCCCACATCAGCAGCTTCCTTCCCATAAAAGGTTGTGAGTGAATCAGATGGGGGTTCCCCCTCCCCTCCCTGATAATTGTTTCATTGTTAGATTCTGAACTCGATTTCTAACCAAATTCCAATTCCGCCATGTGCCTTGGCAGCTCCCGGAACGGGTTGATAGTCCAGTCAATAAAGGCACTCAGCCGTCGCTGTTTTAAACCCCCTGCGATGGCATGTGAACTCTCTGGTGCCTCCACAGGTGGGAGGAGCGGCTAAAGCTCTTTCCGCACTGATAGCAGGTGAATGGTCTCTCCCCTGTGTGTACCCGCTGGTGCCTCAGCACGTCAGAGGAACTGTTGAAGGCCTTCCTGCACTCTGTGCAGGGGAATGGCCTCTCCCCTGTGTGTACCCGCTGGTGGGTCAGCAGGGCGAAGGAATTGCTGAAGCCCTTCCTGCACTCGGTGCAGAGGAACAGCCTCTCCCCAGTGTGGACCTGACGGTGGGCCAACAGGGTGGAGGCCTGGGTAAAGCCCTTCCCGCATGTGGAGCACCTGAAGGGCCGCTCCCCTGTGTGGACCCGCCGGTGCCTCAACAGGTCAGAGCAATTGCTGAAGGCCTTCCCACACTCGGGGCAGCTGAAGGGCCGCTCCCCTGTGTGGACCGGCCGGTGCCTCAACAGGTCAGAGCAATTGCTGA
>NW_025178392.1:0-2183 GCF_004010195.1 Chiloscyllium plagiosum | reverse complement strand
GAAATATCTCCAAGATCTCCCAAGAATTGGGATTCCAGCATGACCAAGCAGCCATATAAAAGCACAATGTTGCAGACATTCAAAATCCGAAATGAAATCAGAAAGTGCGAGAGAAATTCAGCAAACGTGGCAGCACATGTGAAGAGAAATATGAAGTTAATATTTTGGGTCCAATATAACTCTTCTTCAGAACAGTGCTGACGAGGAGTCATGTCGGACTAGAAATATTCATTCTCTTTCTCTTTTGACAGTTACACCAACCCTGCTGAGTTTCTCCAACATTTTCTCTTTTACGACGAAGTAACCAGTTTGTTTGGCACCACATCTACAAACATTCATTCCATCCACCACCAGTGCTCCGTTGACAGTGTCTTCAACATCTATGACCACTCCTTTCCTAAAGAAACAGGTAATAGATGCATGAGAACATCACAACCTGCACGTTCCCTTCAAGCCACTCACCATCCTGATTTTGATATATATTCCTTCAGTAAAGTCGCTATAGTCGGGGGTTTGAGAATGTAGGATTTTCATGGTGATCTCAACCAGCGTGATTTGGAGGAGCTGGTATTGGTCTGTGGTGGACAAGGTTAAAAATCACACAACAATAGGTTATAGTCCAACAGGTTTATTTGGAAGCACTAGATTCCGAAGCACTGATGAAGAAGCAGCACCTCAAAAGTTCGTGCTTCCAAATAAACCTGTTGGACTATAACCTGATGTTCTGTGATTTTTAACTTCAACCAGTGTGGGAATTAAACCTGTGCTGTTAACGTAGAACATTGAACAGGAAAGCACAGTACAGGCCCTTCAGCCCTCACAGTTCTGCTGACCTTTTATCCTCCTCCAAGATCAAAGGAATTTACATGCCCTTCATTGTTCCTCCTTCCATGTGTCTATCCAAGAGTCACTTTAATATCCCTCATGTATTTGACTCTACTCCCACTGCTGGCAGTGCATTCCACACACCCACCACTGCCTGTGTAAAGAACCTACCTCTGACATCCCCTCAAATCTTCCTCCAATCACCTTAAAATGTATGCTGTCTTGTGATAGCCATTTCCAGCCTTGGAAAAAAGTCTCCGGCTATACACACTCTCTGTACCTCATCATCATGGACACGCCTATCGAGTCACCTTGCATCTATCTTCGCTCAAATGAGAAAACCCTGAGTTTTCTCAACTTATCTTCATAAGACATGTGCTCCAGTCCAGGCAGCATCTGGGTAAACCTCCTCTGCCCCAGCTCTGAAGCTACCACATCCTTCCTATAATGAGGTGACCAGAACTGAACACAATATTTCAACCGTGGTCTAACTAGGACTCTATAGAGCTGCTGCATAACCTCATGGCCCTGAAACTCAATTGCCATGCTCATGAAAGCCAACATACCCTACACCTTCTTAACAGCCCTATCAACTTGGGTAGCAACTTTGAGGGATCTATGGACAAGATCCCTCTGTTCCTCCATACTGCCAAGAATGTTGCCTTTAACCCTATATTCTGCATTTAAATTCAAGTATCCAAAATTAATCATTTCACACTTTTCCAGGTTGAACGACATCTGACACTTATTGGTCCAGTTCTGCATCCTGTCAATGTCCTGTTGCAATCTACAGCAGTCCTCCACACTATTCACCACTCCACCAACATTCACCCAATCGGCAAACTTACTTACCAACTCTTC
The DNA here is from genome assembly GCF_004010195.1 of Chiloscyllium plagiosum. Lineage (NCBI taxonomy): Eukaryota > Metazoa > Chordata > Chondrichthyes > Orectolobiformes > Hemiscylliidae > Chiloscyllium > Chiloscyllium plagiosum. The sequence continues at coordinate 497 of NW_025178392.1, read as the reverse complement.
CACTTCCTCATCATTTATAAAAATCACAAAGAGCAGAGGTCCCAGAACCAATCCCCAAGGAACACCACTGGTCACTGAGCTCCAGGCTGAATATTTTACATCTACTACCACCCTCTGTCTTCTATGGGTCAGTCAATTCTATATCTGGAAGCCAAGTTTCCCTGTATCCCATAACTGCTTACTTTCTGAATGAGCCTACCATGGGGTACCTTATCAAATGCCTTGCAAAAATTTAATTACACCACATCCACTGCTCTTACTTCAGCAATGTGTTTTGTCACATCCTCAAAGAATTCAATAAAGTTTGTGAGGCATGACTTGCCCCTCACAAAGCCATGCTGACTATCTCTAATCAAGCTTCAGTTTTTCAAGTAATCAAAAATCCTCTCTCTCAGAATCCTCTCCAATAACTTTCTCACCACAAACTTAAGACTGATTGGTTTGTAATTCCCAGGATTATCCCAATTCCCTTTCTTGAACAAGGGAATAACATTTGC
>NW_025178391.1:0-2183 GCF_004010195.1 Chiloscyllium plagiosum | reverse complement strand
GCAGAACTTGTACACTTAATGGTAAGGTCCTGGGAAGTGTTGAAGAACAAAGGGACCTTTGAATGCAGGTTCATAGTTCTTTGAAAGTGGAATCGCAGATAGACAGCACTTGGTATGCTTGCATTTATTGGTCAGTGCATTGAGCATAGGAGCTGGAATGTCATGTTGCATCTGAGCAGGACATTGGTTAGACTATTTTTGGAATATTGTTCAATTATAGTCTCCCTCCTGTACGAAGGATGTTGCAAAACTTGAAAGGGTTTAGAAAAGATTTACAAAGATGTTGCCAGAATTGGAGGGTTTGAGCTATAGGGAGAGGTTGAATAGGCTGGGGCTATTTTCCCTGGAAAGTTGGAGGCTGAGAGGTGACCTTATAGAGGTTTATAAAATCATGAGGGGCATGGATAGAGTGAATAGCCAAGGTCGCTTCCCCAGGATAGGAGAGGCTAAAACTAGAGGGAATAGGGTTAAGTTGAGGGGAAAGATTTGAAAAGGGACTTAAAGCGCAAATGTTTCATGAAAGTGGTGTGTGTATAGAATGAGCTGCCAGAGGAAGTGGTGGAGGTTGGTAAATTTGAAACATTTTAAAGGCAGCTGGATGAGTATATGAATAGGAAGGCTTTCGAGGTATATGAATCAATTGCTGGGAGATGGGATTTATTTAGGATATTAGGTCGCCATGGAAGAGTTGGACCAAAGGGTCCGTTTTCATGCTGTATATCACTCGAGAAAATACATTTTAAAAAGTTAATGGGATGAAAAGCAGTTATGTCCATTGGCTTTGATGGCTTGCATCCTAGGATCCTAAAAGAAGCAGCAACAGAGAGAGTGGATGCTTGCATTGATTGTAATGTTCTAAAAATCTTTGGATTCGAGAGAGATATCGGAGAATTAGAAAACTGCCAACGTGACACCCCATTTTAAAAGAGGGAGGACAGGTAAAAGCAGACAACAAATAGCCCACTTATGCTAACATCTACTGTTGTAAAAATATTGGTATCAATTATTAAGGAAATATTCTATATTTTGAAAGTCATATCTGTTAAGCAGATTCATGGCTTCATGAAAGAGAAATTGTATCTGACCAGTTTTTGAGGAAGTCTCAACCAGAGAGGTTAGAGGGGAATCGGTTAATATGTTATATTTTACTTCCTGAAGGTGTTCAAGAAGATACCAAAAGATGAAGTCATAAGATATCTCGTGGAATCATTGTATGCCAACTCCTTAGAGGAGGATGATTGTTTTTTTTATTGAAAGTTAGGATCGATGAGATCATTTACAAGGCTGACCCTTTTTTATGTGGCTAGGTTGTGTATGAACTTTCCATAATAATTTACCAAAACCAGAAATGACCTAATCACTTGGACAGATGTGGCAGCTGGGATACTTCTGATCACCCTAACTTTACATATATTACTTGGTTTTATCAAACTTGTAGCCCACATAGGTCACTTAGGGCACTGGAACACGCATTTTTTCCCATCATAGGCATTTACCTGCCTCAGAAAAACTTCTAAAAACTGTACTCGTTTCCTCTAACTTATCCTTATTTGTTTTCCCTGTTATCATGATGTCCTCGAGGTAAGTGGGATCTTAGGTAGGCCTTGCAAAATGTTCTCCAACTACTGAAAAATTGAATCAGGTGGCAATACACTAAATGACAATCTTATATATTGATATAAGTCTTTATGGGTATTAATTGTAGCATGTTTCTGAGAATCTTGTTCTAAACACAATTGCAAATAAGCATGGCTCATGTCAAGCTTCATGAAAGAAAACTCCTCTATCCAACTGCGAAAAATGGTTTACTGTTTAAAATCCGTACAAAGTCAAATTAACCTATTAGACTTCAAAATTGGTACGACTGGTGCTGTCCATTCAGTGAATTGGATTGGTTTGATGATTTTGTTTTCACTTTTCACTTTTCTGAGTTGTGCTTTTGCTTTTGCCCATAAGGCAAATGGCACTGGACAGGCCTTGCAGAATTGCAGAAGTTGCTTTCGCTTTTCTGATAGTTCCTAGACCTTCCTAGTAACCTTCCAGGAATTAGTTAGAACTTCAGTGAGGATCCATTTTCTAATCGAGAAATGTTGAGCCAATCTAGGTGAATATCTCTCAATTTCACACCAACAAGCTTGTATCTGAGCCTTCTCCTACAATCACTGAACCAGCTGCCTTTCATT
>NW_025178390.1:0-2183 GCF_004010195.1 Chiloscyllium plagiosum | reverse complement strand
GGATTTGTAACTAGCGCATTGTGGGATTTGTAACGAACGCTTTGTTGGATTTGTAACCAGGGCGTTGTGGGATTTGTAACCTGGTGGCGTGGGATTTGCAAACAGTGCGTTGTGGGATTTGTAACCAGTGCTTTGTGGGATTTGTAACCGGCATATTGTGGGATTTGTAACCGGCATATTGTGGGATTTGTAACGAACACATAGTGGGATTTGTAACCAGTGCATTTCTGGATTTGTAACCAATGCGTTGTTGGATTTGTAACCAGTGCGTTGTGGGATCTGTAACCAGCACGTTGTGTGATTTGTAGCCTGGCGTTTTGGGGTTTGTATCCAGCGCATTGTGGGATTTGTGACCAGTGCATTGTGCGATTTGTGACCAGCGCTTTGTGGGATTTTATGACCAGCGCATTTTGGGATTTGTAACCAGTCATTGTGGGATTTGTAACCTGGTGTTGTGGGATTTGTAACCAGTGCATTGTGGAATTTGTAACGTATGCTTTGCGGGATTTGTAGCCAACGCATTGTGCGATTTGTAACCAGGGCGTTGTGTGTTTTGAAACCAGCACATTGTGTGATTTGTAACCAGCGTGATGTGGGATTTGTAACCAGCGCGTTGTGGGATTTGTAACCAGCGCGTTGTGGGATTTGTAACTAGTGCATTATGGGATTTGTAACCAACGCGTTGTGGGATTTGTTACCAGGGCATTGTAGGATTTGTAACCAGGGCGTTGTGTGATTTGTAACCAGCGTGTTGTGGGATTTGTAAGCTGCGCGTTGTGGGATTTGTAACCAGCGCATTTCTGGATTGGTAACCAGCGCATTTCTGGATTTGTAACCAATGCGTTGTTGGATTTGTAACCAGTGCGTTGTGGGATCTGTAACCAGCATGTTGTGTGATTTGTAGCCTGGCGTTTTGGGGTTTGTATCCAGCGCATTGTGGGATTTGTGACCAGTGCGTTGTGCGGTTTGTGACCAGCGCGTTGTGGGATTTTATGACCAGCGCATTTTGGGATTTGTAACCAGTCATTGTGGGATTTGTAACCTGGTGTTGTGGGATTTGTAACCAGTGCATTGTGGGATTTGTAACCAATGCGTTGTGGGATTTGTAACCAGTGCGTTGTGGGATTTGTAACCTGGTGTTGTTGGATTTGTAACCTGGTGTTGTTGGATTTGTAACCTGGCATTTTGGGATTTGTAACCAATGCATTGTGGGATTTGTAACCAGGGTGTTGTGGGATTTGTAACCAACGCATTGTGGGATTTGTAACCAGCGCATTGTGGGACTTGGAACGAGTGCATTGTGGGATTTGAAACCAGGGCGTTGTGCGATTTGTAACCAGTGCATTGTGGGATTTGTAACGTATGCATTGCGGGATTTGTAGCCAACGCATTGTGCGATTTGTAACCAGGGCGTTGTGTGTTTTGAAACCAGCACATTGTGTGATTTGTAACCAGCGCGATGTGGGATTTGTAACCAGCGCGTTGTGGGATTTGTAACCAGCGCGTTGTGGGATTTGTAACGAGTGCATTATGGGATTTGTAACCAACGCGTTGTGGGATTTGTAACCAGGGCATTGTAGGATTTGTAACCAGGGCGTTGTGTGATTTGTAACCAGCGCATTGTGGGATTTGTAACCAGCGCTTTTTGGGATTTGTAACCAGTACGTTGTGGGATTTGTAACCTGGTGTTGTTGGATTTGTAACCTGGCATTGTGGGATTTATAACCTGGTGGCGTAGGATTTGTAAACAGTGCATTGTGGGACTTGTCACCTGGTATTGTTGGATTTGTAACCAGCGCATTGTGGGATTTGCAACCAGCGCGTTGTGGGATTAGTAACCAACGCATTGTGGGATTTGTAACCAGGGCGTTGTGGGATTTGTAACCTGCGCATTGTGGGATTTGTAACCAGCACATTTCTAGATTTGTAACCAGTGCGTTGTGGGATCTGTAACCAGCGCGTTGTGGGACTTGTAACCTGGCGCTTTGGGATTTGTATCCAGCGCATTGTGGGATTTGTGACCACCGCGTTGTGGGATTTGTAAGCAGGCGTTGTGGGATTTGTAACCAGCGCGTTGTGGGATTTGTAAACAGTGCTTTGTGGAATTTGTAACCAGCGTGTTGTGGGATTTGTGACATGGCATTGTGGGGTTTGTAACCAGCGCGTTGTGGGATTTGTAACCA
>NW_025178389.1:0-2183 GCF_004010195.1 Chiloscyllium plagiosum | reverse complement strand
AGGAGATGACCATTTAGTGTATAGGTCCTGCTACGATTTACATACCCAAAATGCAGCACCTCGGAATTGTCTAAACTAATCCATGTCTGGCACTTCTCAACCCATTGGCCCACTTGATCAAGATCGTGTTGTAATCTGAGGTAACCTTCTTCGCTGTCCTCTACGCATCCAATTTTGATGTCAGCTACAAACGTAATAAACTTACTCTCACATCCAAAGCATTTATATAAATGATGAAAAGTAGCGGGCCCAGCACCGATCCTTTTGACGCTCTACTGGTATACTCCTCCAGTCTGTAAAACAACTCTCCTCCACCACCATCTGTCTTTCACCATTGAACCAGTTTTGTCTCCAACTGGCTAGTTCTCGCTGTATTTCATGAGATCTAACCTTGCTAACCAATCTCCCGTGGGGTACTGTCGGAGGAATTAACATCGTATTGCAGAGACCACACAAACCAGATCAGATGAAACTGACAAGCTACTTATTAAAAGCGATATCGCTGGAAGAGAATTGACGAAGCTGACTCAGAACTGACATTTTGTGCGGGTAGTTCAAGGGTTCTCTTCCTCGAGCTGAGGATGAAACCAGGTTTTATACTAATTTTGTACAATAAGGCTAAATAGAAACGGGGAAAATACAATGCATGTGGAAATGGAGCTTTCTAGTTACAATGATGATAATCGATAAACAGTTATCGGATGAATGCCTTATTGTGATAAAATTCAACATCCTGACAGTATCAATCAGATTGGAGATTCCAGTCCTCTTCGAAGATCGGTGCTAATGTTTGCTCTGAAACAATATAGTACTTCCATTGTGTTGTACTGGGAGCAATGCTGTTGGTGGTGCCTTTCTGTGTGATCTGTTCTGTGTGTGGCTTTGACATTGCTGAGGTATTAGACGGCCCTCGGGGCTTCGGGACATCTGTGATGATCTGAAATTGTTAGTGGGTGATGGGAGGTGTATTCCCTTGTCTTACGAGTGCTGTCTGGTTTCATTTGTCAGCCTGCTTTGTCCCTGCTGAGGCATTCTGTGTGTTTTTGGCATAATTTGACAAAGATTGCTTTCCTATGTTTTGTGTGGGCCCATTATGGGTTGGCAGGTTTGCAGATCATTTCCCACAGGAACTTGTCGAACGCGTTACTGAAGTCCAAAAAGATCAAATCTACCACTCTGCCCTCATCAATCCTCTTTGTTACTTCTTCAAAAAAACTCAATTAAGTTTGTGATACCGGTTTTCCCACGCACAAAGCTATATTGACTATCCCATGTCAGTCCTTGCCTTTCCAAATACATATATATCCTGTCCCTCAAGATTTCCTCCAACAAATTGCCTAGCACCACACTTCAGGCTCACTGGTCTATAGTTTCCTGGCTTGTCCTTACCATTTATCTTAAACATGTTAGCCAGCATCCAGTCTTCCAGCAACTCAACTGTGGCTATCGATGATACAAATATTATCAGTAAGAGGCCCAGTAATCGCTTCCACAGCCACCCTCAGAGCTATCGGGTAGACCTGATCAGATACTCCTACTGCATGAGTACTCTTCTAAGGATTCATTCGATCTATCCCTCCTATGCCTGATAAAGGCTTCCTTCTTTTTTCTTAACCAAACCCACAATTTGTTTAGTCATCCTGCATTCCCGATACACACCCGCTTTTCCTTTCAAACTAACAGGAATATAATTTCTCTAGACTCTCGGTATCTCATTTCTGAAGGCATCCCATTTTCCAGCCATCCCTTTATTTGCCCCAATTAGCTTTTGAAAGTTCTTGCCTAATACCGTTAAAATTGCCCTTTCTCCAATTTAGGACTTCAAGTTTTAGACCAATCCATCCTTTTCCATCACTATTTGAAAAATAATAGAATTTTGGTTGCTGGCTCCAAAGTGCCTTCGCACCGACTCAGTCACTTGCCCTGCATTACTTTCCAAGAGAGGTCACGTTTTGCTCCCTCTCTAGTGGTTACATCCACACACTGAATCAGAAAATGTACTGGTACATGATTAACAAATTCCTGTCCATCTAAATCGTTAACAGTATGGCAGTCCCAGTCTATCTTTGGAATGTTAAAATCTCCGACCATAATTACGTTATTATTCTTACAGATAACAGATATATCCTCATAAATTTGTTTCTCAATTTCCCCTGACTGTTAGGGGGTGTAATATACAATCC
>NW_025178388.1:0-2183 GCF_004010195.1 Chiloscyllium plagiosum | reverse complement strand
GATCTCAGCAATGCCCTGTACTGATGCAAAAAATATCGCTAAGATCAAACACAACACCCCTTGCACGAAACAGAATAATTCCATTTACCTTCCAATCACCAGCTGCATCTTCAGAGTAATTTGATGTGGTTCATGTACTAAGACACACAGGTCCCTCTGTATCACTCAGTTCTGCATTCTCCTTGCATTTAAATAATTTTCTGCTGTTTTGTCTTTTCCCCAAAACAGAAAATTCCCATCACAGAAATGTTGTACTTTTTTTCTGCAGAAGGTTTGCTCAAAACTGTCCCCTGTCTGTATGCCATTGCTTGATACTCAGCCCCTCCCCTGCCTGTATCCCATTGCAGACACTCTGCCCCCCACGTCTGCATCCCATTGCAGACGATCTTCCCTCCCCCTATCTGTATCTCATTGCGGATACTCTGCCCTCCCCCTGTCTCTGTCCCATTGCAGATACTCTGCCGTCACCTGTCTCTATCCCATTGCAGACGCTCTGCCCTCCGCTGTCTATATCCCATTGAAGACGGGCTGCCTTCCCCCTGTCTGCATCCCATTGCAGATGATCCGCCTTCCCCCTGTATGTATCCCGGTGCAGACGCCCTCCCCTCCCCCTGTCTCTATCCCATTGCAGACGCTTTGCCCTCCCTCTGTCTCTACCCCATTGCAGACGCTCTGCCCACCCCCTGTCTGTATTCCATTGTAGACGCTATACCTTCCGCGACTGTATCTCATTGCAGACGCTCTGCCCTTCCCCCGTCTGTATCCCATTGCAGTCGCTCTGGCCTCCTCTGTCTGTATCTCATTGCAGATGCTCTTCCCTCCCCCTGTCTGTAACCCATTGCAGAAGCGCTGCCCCTCCCCTGTTAGTATCCCATTGCATACGCTCTGCCCTCCCCTGTCTGTATCATATTGTAGACGGTCCTCCATTCCCCTGTTTGTATTCCACTGTTGACGCTATGCCTTCCCCCGTCTGTATCCCATTGCAGAAGCTCTGTCCCTCCCCTGTTAGTGTCCCATTGCATATGCTCTGCCCTGCCCTGTCTGTATCCCCTTGCAGACGCTCTGCTTTCCCCCTGTCTGTATCATATTGTAGACGGTCTGCCCTCCCCCTGTCTGTATTCCACTGTAGACACTCTGCCCTCCCCCTGTCTGTATCCCATTGCTGATGCTCTGCCCTCCCCCCGTCTGTGTCCCATTGCAGACGCTCTGCCCTCCCCTCGTCTGTATCCCACTGCAGACGCTCTGCCCTCCCCTGTCTGTATCTGATTGGAGACGCTCTGTCTCCATTTTGGCATCTTATTGATTGACTATCCTGATGTATGAGCAAACTGAGCTCCATTCTCTTCATTCAACTCATTGGTGTGGATTGTAATATGTTGATGACCTCACACAGATCCCTGAAGAATTCCACTAGTTACAGCTTGCCAAACACAAAATGAGGAATGATCTCTTCTCTGTGTTTCCTGATGCTGCCCAAGGCGCCCCTGCTCCTGCGAAACAGCCTGAGATGGTTATATGGCGTCCTCCTGTGCTGTGTAATTTACTGAAATGATTTGGATACTCACTGTTCTCGGGGGATGAGAACGCCACAGATCGCATAATCCAAAGGAGAAAGAAGCAACGTTATCTCAAATGGAAATGGGAGACCCCTTTTATATTAAAGCATGTTAACCTCACAGCAAGTCACCTACTCTTTTCAGAAACAAGGGCACAGCAAATAGGAACAAACATATACCATTCAGCCCCTCAAACGTATCTCACAGTCTCATTGACTGTTCAGTCAAGTATTTATCAAACTTAGTTTCTACTGCACCCTTGGAAAATAATCCTGACACCTTAAGGCACAGAGAATATGAAATTGGAAATAGGCCATTTGGCCCATCAAGTCTACTTTGCTATTTGATTCTGTCGGGTGTGTTTCTCAACACATCTTTCCCACCTTCTCGCTATAACTCTCCATCGTTGTTTTAACCTAACCTTTCTCTTAAAGACATGGTTGCGTCAGTGTCTCTGTTTATGTGTGTGATTGCGTGCGTGTTTCTGTGTATATCTGTTTAATGGCAGGAGACAGGGTGGTGATGGATGGTTGTTTTATGAACTGGAAGCCTGTGGGCAGCGATGATCCAGAGGCAAAATTGTTGGGTCCAAATTTGTTTGTCATTTATATAAATGATTTAGATGAG
>NW_025178387.1:0-2183 GCF_004010195.1 Chiloscyllium plagiosum | reverse complement strand
CCCTTCGACCCCTCCACTCTTCAAGCCTGCCTTCGCATTGAATACTGCTACAGCTTGGGTGATCTCGGCCGCAACGTTATTTCACCTTGGGAAATAAGGCAGGGCACGTGACGGAGGTATTCGAATACCTCAGTGCACTTTTGGAGCAGTGACTGTAATTCTCTTAGCGTAAAATTACTTTTGGAATAGAATTGGGCTGGTGCGCAAGTTAACGTTATAAATTGGGGCAAGGATCATTATGATAGTATTCGTGACCAACTGTCAGTAGATGACTTGAGGGAAGATGTTCAGAGGTAGAGGAACGTCAGGCCCGCGGAAGAATTTCAAAAGAGGGATGATGAAAGTCGGGTGCAGCGTGTTCCTGTTAGTGTGAGGGGCAATGCGAGCAGAAGAAGGGAAGATGATCTCACAGGGTTATTAAGGCTCTGGTCAAGAAAGAAGACAGAGGTGTATGTCAGTTATAGGCTGTGGGATCAGGGGAATCTCTTGTCATACAGCGTTCAAGAGTACACGTAATAGGGAAATGAGGAGTGCAAAAACTGGACAACAAAAATATTTGTCTGATAATGTTAAGGAGAATGGAAATAAATCTTTAAGGACATTAAGACCAAATGAGAAATTAACGAGAGAATAGAGCGCCTCAAAATTCAAAGTGGTGAATTCGGTTTATTAGGTTTATTGTCACATCTACTCACTTGAGGATAGTGAAGATTTTCCAAGTCGCTACATGTGACGCAATCTGAGGTATAAAGGGAACCATCCCCGCCCTCTGCCAAGGTACAGCATTTTAGTGCAAAGTGGAAAAATAAAGAAAACAAAGTTAGAATTTAAAACATTGCCTGCAAAAGTGGGGGAAACACATTTTAACAATTCAACGACATTGTCCATAAGTTCCAGGCTGTGCTGGGTTCACATTCATCAAAAGGAGTCGACTTGCCACCATTGCACTGCATTACAGCCAGTTCCTGCTCGATGGGGGATATGCTAAACAAATATACGCCATCTGTATTTACTGTGGGAAAAGACGTGGAAGCGCGGGGACTCGGGGAAACAGAAAATAAAGTGATGTGTTCAAAATAAACCACAACATCAGAAAATGAATTGCTGGAAGTCTTAAAATGCATAAGCATAGATAAATACTCAGGACCTGTTCAGTTGTATTCCAGGTCATTGCAGGAAGCTGGGGAAGAAATTGCAGTGTCCCTTGCTGAGATAATTGTATCGTTCCTCGAGTTCTGGTTTCGAACGTTTTACTCTGATTTCTCTGTACAGATGCTGCCAGACCTGCTGAGCTTTCCCACTTCCTTCTTTCTTTGCTTCCTATTGACAAAATCTACAGTTCTTTCATTTTTATTATTTGTACCATTGACAGCCACCGATGAGGCAATGGACGAAACGAACATAGCTAATGTTGTGAGATTATTTTCAAAAAGGCTGCAAGGAAAAGCCAGGAAACTCGAGACCAGTGAGTCAGATGTCAGCATGGGTAAATGTTTGGAGTTGATTCGGACAGACAGAATTTACATGCATTTGGAAAGTCAAGGACTGATCTTGGATAGTCTGTAATTTTTTTAGTGTCCGAAAATGTGTCTCCCAAACTTGAGTGAAATCTTTCAAGAAGTGACCACGAAGATAGATGAGGGAAAACAGCATATGTTGTCTACTTGGACCTTAGTGGGGCCCAACACGGTTCCAAATGGAAGACTGGGTAATAAGATTAGATTACAAGCGATCGGGATAACCTCATCAAGAAAGAAGATGCAGGAACAGATGCAGATGAGGCGATGGAATTGGGAATAGGGGATAACGTTTTTACAGAAGGCAGGATGGGAGGAGGTCTACTCCATGTTGCTGTTTGATTCACTGCACTTGTATCAGATGTCCGTGGTTAGTTGGGCAAGAGAGATGGAGAAGTACAAGAAGGGGGTGGAAGTGTCAGAGATGGCGCAGGTGAATTTGAGATCAGGATGAAAGGTGTTATTGAAATTGATGTCCTGTTCCACTCCTCGTGGGAGCAACAACGACAAAATTCCCTTGGTCCTCACCTTCCATTCCATGAACTTCCACATCCATTACATGATACTCCACCACTTCCGCCAACTTCAAACAAATCCCACCATTTGGGATATACTTCCATCCCCACCCTGTGCGAACCACACGCACGCACCTCCCCTGTCAACTCC
>NW_025178386.1:0-2182 GCF_004010195.1 Chiloscyllium plagiosum | reverse complement strand
GACACACAGCATTGTTAAAGCATAGAGACACGGAATTGATAAAGCATTGAGACACGGCATTGTTAAATCATGGAGACATGGCATTGTTAAAGCATGGAAACACTGCATTGTTAATGCATGGACACACTGCATTGTTAAAGCATGGAGACACGGCATTGTTCAAGCATGGAGACAAGGAATTGTTAAAGCATGGAGACACGGCATTGTTAAGGCATGGACACATGGTATTGTTGAAGCATGGAAACACGGCATTGTTAAAGCATAGAGACATAGCATTATTAAAGCATGGAGACACGGAATTATTAAAGCATGGAGACAGGGCATTGTTAAAGCATGGAGACATGGCATTGTTGAAGCTTGGAGACACGGCATTGTTAAAGCTTAGAGACAATGCATTGTTAAAGCATGGAGCCACGGCATTGTTAAAGCATGGAGACATAGCATTATTAAAGCATGGAGACACGGCATTGTTAAAGCATGGAGACATGGCATTGTTAAAGCATGGACACATGGTATTGTTGACACATGGAAACACGGCATTGTTAAAGCAGAGGGACAGGTCATTATAAAAGCATAGACACACGGCATTGTTAAACCTTCGGGACACGGCATTTATAAAGAATGAACACATGGCACTGTTAAAGCATGTACACATGGCATTGTTAAAGCATGGAGACACGGCATCGTAAAATCATGGAGAAACGGCATTGTTAAAGCATGGACACATGGCATTGTTGAAGCTTGGAGACACGGCCTTTTTAAAGCATGGAGACACAGCATTGTTAAAGCGTGGAGACACAGCATTGTTTAAGCATGGAAACACGGCATTGTTAAAGCATAGAGACACGGCTTTGTTAAAGCATGGAGAAATAACATTATTAAAGCATGGGCACATTGCATTGTTAAAGCATGGAGACACGGCATTGTTAAAGCATGGAGACACAGCATTGTTTCAGCATGGATACACGGCATTGTTAAAGCATGGAGACATGGCATTGTTGAAGCATGGAGACACGGCATTGCTAAAGCTTAGAGACAATGCATTGTTAAAGCATGGAGACACAGCATTGTTAAAGCATGGAGACACAGCATTGTTAATGCATGGAGACACAGCATTGTTAAAGGTTGGACATATGTCATTGTTAAAGCATGGAGACAAGGCATTGTTAAAGCATTGAGACACGGCATTGTTAAAGCATGGAGACACGGCATTGTAAAAGCATTGAGACACGGCATTATTAAAGCATGGAGACATGGCATTGTTAAAGCATGGACACATGGTATTGTTGACGCATGGAAACACGGCATTGTTAAAGCATAGAGACAGGGCATTATTAAAGCATAGACACACGGCATTGTTAAAGCTTCGGAACACGGCATTGTTCAAGAATGAAAACATGGCACTGTTAAAGCTTGGAGACACGGCATTGTTAAAGCATGAATACATGGCACTGTTAAAGCATGTACACATGGCATTGTTAAAGCATGGAGACACGGCATTGTTAAAGCATGGAGACACGGCATGGTTAAAGCATGGAGACACAGCATTGTTTAAGCATGGAAACACGGCATTGTTAAAGCATAGAGACACGGCTTTGTTAAAGCATGGAGACATAACATTATTAAAGCATGGACACATTGCATTATTAAAGCATGGAGACACGGCATTGTTAAAGCATGGAGACACAGCATTGTTAAAGCATGGAGACACTGCATTGTTAAATCATAGAGACAAGACTTTGTTATAGCACGGAGACATGGTATTGTTGACGCATGGAAACACGGCATTGTTAAAGCATAGAGACAGGGCATTATTAAAGCATAGACACACGGCATTGTTAAAGCTTTGGGACACGGCATTGTTAAAGCATAGAGACATGGCATTGTTAAAGCACAGAGACACGGCATTGTTAAAGCATGGAGACACAGCATTGTTAAACCATGGAGATACAACATTGTTAAAGCATGGAAACACAGCTTTGTTCAAGCATGGAGACACGGCATTGTTAAAGCATAGAGACAGGGCATTATTAAAGCATAGACACACGGCATTGTTAAAGCTTTGGGACACGGCATTGTTAAAGAATGAAAACATGGCACTGATAAAGCTTGGAGACACGGCATTGTTAAAGCATGAATACATGGCACTGTTAAAGCATGTACACATAGCATTGTTAAAGCA
>NW_025178385.1:0-2182 GCF_004010195.1 Chiloscyllium plagiosum | reverse complement strand
AACCAATCTCTGTGGAACACCACCGGTCACCGAACTCCAGGCTGAATACTTTCCATTTACCACCACCCTCTGTCTTCTATGGGTCAGCCAATTCTGTATCCAGACAGCCAGATTTCTCTTTGTCCTGTGCCTCCTTACTCTCTGAATGAGCCTGCCATGGGGAAACCTTATCAAACATCTTGCTAAAATCCATGTACACCACATCCATTGCTCTACCTTCATCAACATGTTTTGTCACATCCTCAAAGAATTTAATAAGGTTTGTGAGGCATGACCTGCCTCTCATAAAGCTATGCTGACTAGCTCTAATCAAAGTATGGTTTTCCAAGTAATCATAAATCCTGTCTCTCAGAATCCTTTCCAATATTTTGCCCACCACTTACATGAGACTGATTGGTCGGTCATTTTCAGGATTATCCCTATTCCCTTTCTTGAATAAGGGAATAGCATTTACTGTCCTCCAATCATTTGACAGTACTCCAGTGGACATTGAGAATACAAAGATTATCGTCAAAGGTGCAACAAACTCTTTGCTCACTTCCTATAGTAACCTAAGGTGTATCCCGTCTAGCGCAGGGGACATATCTATCCTTATATTTTTCAAAATTTTCGGTACGTCCTCCTTCTTAATATCAATTTGTTTGAGCATATCAGTCTGTTTCACACTGTCCTCACAAATGTCAAAGTCCCTCGCATCAGTGAATAATGAAGCAAAGTATTCATTAAGGACCTCCTCAACTTGCTCTGACTCCTGGCACAAGTTCCCTCCATTATCCCTGATGACCCCAGCCCTCACTCTGGCCATCCTCTTGTTCCTGATATAAATGTAGAATGCCTTAGGATTTTCCTTAATCCTACCTGCTAAAGCTTTTTTATGTCCCATTCTAGCTCTCCTAAGTCCATTCTTCAGTTCCTTCCTGGCTATTGTGTAACCCTCTCAAACCTTGTTTGATCATTGCCTCCTCAACCTTAAGTAAGCTTCCTTCTTCCTCTTGACTAAATGTTCCATATCCCTTGTCACACATGGTTCTTTCAGCCTACCATCCCTTCCTTGCCTCAAGGGACAAACCTGTCCAGCACTCTCAGCATGTGCTTCCTAAACAACCTTCACATTCCTGTCATGCAGTACCCTGAGAACATGTGTTCCCAATTTAGGCACCCCAGTTTCTGCCTAATAGCATTGTAATTCCCCCTCCCCCAATTAAATACTTTCCCATATTGTCTGCTCCTATCCTCTCCATGACTATAGTAAAGGTCAGGGAGTTGTGATCACTAACACCGAAATGCTCTCCCACTGAGAGATCTGACACCTGGCCTGGTTTGTTGCCAAGCACCAAATCCAATATAGCCTCCCCCCAGTCGGCCTATCTACACATTGTGTCAGAAACCCTTTCTTGACACATCTGACAAAAACTGCTTCATCCAAACTATTTGAACTAAAGAGGTTCCACTCAGCTCTCATAAATCTTGTAATCAGCTCATAAATTCTGACTGATATTATATTTTAATTGAAATGAGATACAGCAGCATTCTAGAAAGAAATGAAAATATCTGTTATTGAGATGGTGTGACATAATTCATGTACCCTTTCTCACCTGGTTGTAACTCCAGCAAACAAAATGCATTGTTCTTGGTCTCCACAGTCCAAAGCCTGCCATTATGTGGGATTTATGATAAATTCTTTGTTCTAGTTTTAGTATGCCTTAACTAATATCTCCCCAGTCAATTGATGACTGTAACGAAGCCACTTCCTTGCCCTAAAATGGAAAGTTTCCTCTTTTACTTGTTCAACACTGATATATTTTTAACTTTTTCCCAGTCCTAATGAAAGATGAAAGGCCTGAAATGTTAACTTGATTTTATTTTTCTCCACTGACACAGTCAGACCTGCTGACCATTCCCAAAATTTTCAGTGTAAATTACTTTTACACAGATTTCCAACATGTTGCTTTTTAACAATGCAAATAGTATTGACACAGCTCTAAAGATTATTTCCCATAGTGCTTAGCCCATCATGGGGATAGCCATAAGCATTACCCATCATGCTTCACCCTTTCTAACAGCACTGTGGATGTTCCTACATGCCAAGAATTACAACAGTTCAAGATGGCAGCTCACCACCAGCTTCTCCAGGGTAATTAGGGATAGGCACCTGGTTAGTGAAGCCCACATCTTGTGAACA
>NW_025178384.1:0-2182 GCF_004010195.1 Chiloscyllium plagiosum | reverse complement strand
GCAAGAGAATGCACTCTTTTTCCAGACAAAGGAAAGTTTTACTTAAGAACAGCTGAAACAGACTCTTGTTATGCTAACGTAACTGACTATGGATCTTTCACAGCACAAACAATGGCAGATGTATCCGCAATTCCTTCAAGACACTAAAATAATTTGACGTGACCACCACATCATCAGGTTTCTCAGATGTAAGAATATTTCACCAAAATCTAGTTCAAAGAAGATTTTATTTCTGGAATGTAAGATTTTCTTATCATTAAAACAATATTTAGAAATTGACTCTGGCCTCAAAATGAAGTGTGTTAATCTCAAATTCCGAGGATAAATTAAACTAATGTTTATAACCTAATTTCTTGATATGTGCTTTTGCTGGCACAAGTAGATGTAATTCTTGTGATATTTGAAAATATTATATCGCTATATCAGGAATAAAATAATGACTAGAGAAAGATTAGTGCCACTGAAGGATAATAGTGGGACGTTTTGCATGGAGTCCGAGGAAATAGAGGAAGCGCTGAATGAATATTTTTTGTCATTATTCACGCTGGAAAAAGACAATCTTTTCGAAGTGCATACTGCGATACAGGCTATATTAAACTAGACAGGATTAAAGTTTACAAGTCGGAGGTGTTAACTGTTCGGGAAACTATGAAAACAGATAGGTACCTTGGGCCGGATGGGATTTATCCTAGGATTCTGTGGGAAGCCAGGCGGGAGACTGCAGAGCCTTTGGTTTTGATTTTTATGTCGTCATTGTCTACATGAATCGCGCCAAATGACTGGAGGACAATAATTGTTGTCAGCTTGTTCAAGACTGGGAGTAGAGACAACCCTGATAATTATAAAGCTGTAAGCCATGCTTCGGTTGTGGATAACGTGTTGGAAAAAGAAATAAAAGATTGGATGATATAATCTTCCAGAGATGAATAAATTGATTAGGATAGTCAACACGGTTTTGTGAAAATTCGATCCTGCCTCACAGACCTCGTCCAGTTCTTTCAAATAGTCACCAAGCAGGTGGATGAGGAGAAAATGGTTAAGTTGTGGTATATGGATTTAGTAAGTTGTTTGATAAGGTTACCTTCGGTAGTCTATTCCACAAAATATTGAGGGGTGGGATTGAGTGTGATTTCGTGGTTTGGGTCAGAAATTAGCTCGTTGAAACAAGGCAGGGGGTGCTGTTTGTTAGGAAATGTTGCTACTGGAGTTCTGTTACTGGTGGTGGACCACAAGGATCTTTTCTAATGCCAGCGCCGTTAGTCATTTTTTATAAATGATCGGATGAAGTTGTGGAAGGATGTTTTCGGATATGAGCGTACGACAATAAGATCGTCAGAGTTGTGGATATGGCTGAAGGATGTTACAGGTTACAGAGGGACATAGACACGCTGCAGGTTTTTGCTGACCGGTGGCAAATGAAGTTTAATTTGGAAAAGTGTGAGGTTATTCACTTTTGTAGGAGCAAAAGGAATAAAGAGGATTGGGCTAATGGTAGTGTAGATGATACATCACGGTATCCATGTATATGGATCCCTGAAAGTCGCCATCCAGGTTGAAAGGTTTGTCAAGAATGGTGTATTAGGCTTTATTGGCAGAGGGATTGAATTTCGGAGCCAGGAGGCCGTGCTGCATCTCTGGTGTGACCGCACTTATAGTATTGTGTACAGTTCTGGTCAACAAATTATTTGAAGCATGCAGATGCATTGGAACGGGTGCAGGGGAGATTTTCTGTGATGTTTCCTGATAGAGGGAATACCTTCTGAGGAAAGGCTGAGAGACTTGAGGCTGATTTTCCCAGAGAGAAGAAGGTTGAGAGATGACTTAGTTGAGACATATCAGATAATCAGGGGGTGAGATGGGGTGGGCAGTGAGAGGCGTTTTTATGGGTGAGATGGGGTGGGCAGTGAGAGGCGTTTTTATTGAATGGCGATGCCCTCGCATGAAGGTTGGTTTAATTTGAAGGTTGACAGAGATAGGATAGAGATCAGAGTTAGTTTCTTTATTCAGAGCATCGTTCTAGCGTGTGACACACTGCCTGCAACAATAGTAGATTCGCCAACTTTAAGGGAATTTGAATGGCAATTGGATAAATATATGGATGAAATGGAATAGTGTAGGAAAGATAGGTTTCAGCTTCATTCCGCGGTTGGGCGCAACATCGTGGGCTGAAAGGCCTGTACTG
>NW_025178383.1:0-2182 GCF_004010195.1 Chiloscyllium plagiosum | reverse complement strand
GTGTTTATATTTAGTCTCCTCGTTTGAAGAAAATTATGGTGGTACCGGAAACCGTTCAGAGGAGGTTTATCAGGTTATTTTCCAGGGATGAGCCGGCAGTGATACGATGGTGGTTTAAATGCCTTGGGATTGTATCGCTGTAGTTCAGAAGAATTGGATCCCATTTGATTGGGGTATTTAAAAGTGAAAGGACATTCATAAGCTGGGTATGTTGATTATATCCCCCCTCCCCCCCCCCTCCCCCGTATTACAATCTCGAACAGGAGGTTACAGAGATAGAGTGAGGGGAGGCAGGTTCAAAATTTAGCTGTGGAGAAACCTCACTCTCAGGGTCTTGCGAATCTGGAAATCACTGCCCCAGAGTACAGTGGAGGCAGAAACAATCAAAAGATTCAAGAAAGAAATAGATGTGTTCCCGATGAAATACGTCATAAAGAGCTATGTGGATTAAGTAGGGGAGTGGAGTTGAGACCAGGATAAGGTCAGCCTTGATCATATTAAACAACAGAGAGGGCTCTGAAGAATGAATTGACTGCTCCCGCTTCTAAATACCATGCTCCTGTATTTCTATTGCAGCTAAGCCAGCTGCCAATTGTTCACTGCATG
Source organism: Chiloscyllium plagiosum (assembly GCF_004010195.1). NCBI lineage: Eukaryota > Metazoa > Chordata > Chondrichthyes > Orectolobiformes > Hemiscylliidae > Chiloscyllium > Chiloscyllium plagiosum. The sequence continues at coordinate 1,576 of NW_025178383.1, read as the reverse complement.
TACTCAGCTTCGTTTCCAGTTTATGAGCTTGACGTGAAACTCAAGTATTTAGCTTCAGAGAATAATCCATAACCTTCAGGGGTTATTGTCCTGCTAAACAGTTACAATGCATCGTTTTAGAAAACTCTGCCAGGTGGTGATATTTGACTTTCATCAAAGGTCTTAACCTCTCTAAGAGGTCGAAGAGCTTCTGGTGTTGCATTGGCTTCGAATATCCACCTGTCATAATTAGTTTACTAAATCTGGTTCGAATTCATATAGGTTTGCCTTTCCCTCTATGTCTTGAGGCATTCACTCACATTTTATTTTATACTACTTTAAGCCCCAAAAAAACTCTTCTGCGAGTGAAGGATACATTTTGTGCGCTTTACCCCGTCAACGTACTTTGCATCAGGTTATTTGTCCATTCCATTCACAAATGACGTAGACATATAATTTTTTCTCAAATTTCAGTGATTTCCCACAAGGTCCTCACTCTTCTGGGAATCAACATGCAAATTAAACGGTTTATCAATTTGTGCAAAAGTCCCTTCAGCTTATATGCCCTAAGTCAAGGGGTGAGGGTGGAGATTTGAAAAATATGCTGACAGGACACGTGGCCCGAACAGCCACGATAGTTCACAATCCTCAGCAAGGTACTGGAGGGTTACCCTTCAGGGGGAGAAACGTTGAAAGTGAAGATCCCATTATTCCAGAAAATTGTCATTAAATTGCACATTGAGTGCACGAATTTTCTCAATTCACTGATCAACTGAACCGAGAGCAGACTTGCCAAGAATTATTTGAAAACATCTAGCTGCAGTTAATTGTTCATGAACCGTCAAAATGTACATCTAAAGTTGAAAACACGAACGTCGGGATAAATACCAGCACATGTGTGAGAGGCAGGAATTGCTCACGTATGTCAATGACTGTACGTGGAAGAGAGTGAAGCAGGTCTGTCTGCATGTCTGATAGTGTATGCATGTGACGGCATGTGTGTGAGAGACAGAATGAGAGAGACTGCGTGTGTGACTGAATCTGTTTATGTGATACAGAGAGAATGTTTGAAAGTGTTTGTGTTAGAGTATATGTGAAAATGTGTGTGGATGTGTATTTGTATGTAAGAGAGAGACACTGCTTCTGAAGGAGAGGGTCTGCATTCTCGTCTGTGAAATGAGATAATCTCCTTTAAATGCAACGAAAGAGTTTGTGTGAGAGTATGTGTGAAAATGTGTGTGGATGTGTATTTGTGTGTAAGAGAGAGAGACTGCTTCTGAAGGAGAGGGTCTGCATTCTCGTCTGTGAAATGAGTTCATCTCCTTTAAATGCAACATAAATAGCGATTCAGTATTATGTATGAAGCCTTGACAGTCAATCAAACAAATATCGCCAACTTTCTCCAAAGATTTCTTGGGATCTTCTGCATTTGCTAATTCTAACCTGGACCAGTATCAACAAGGATGAGCGCATGAATCAATTAAAATCGTCTCCGGTATTTACTGTGCAGATACATGAAAGGCTGTTTGGCCCAGCATATGGGGTACAGTTCATTACGTACAGTAAGGCACGAGGAGGAACCAAAAGCCTATCTGCA
>NW_025178382.1:0-2182 GCF_004010195.1 Chiloscyllium plagiosum | reverse complement strand
GTGTGACGCAAGCGAATACCCAGAGGAGGGGCAGCATTGACTGGGATGGGCCGAATGTCCTCGCTAACCGTGTCCTGGTCCGGGTTGGGGTGTGGGGTGTTTGGGGGTTGATTCCCGGCGGCAGGTTGCTCCGGGATCTGGTCGGGCTGATCCGGGGATCAGAGAGAGCCAGGCACCGGAAATCTGCCGGGGATCACCGGGAGACGGCTCAGGAACCGGCGAAACGCACACGACAGGAGCGGATCCCGACCGGATCACAGACCCAGCGGATCCTGACCGGATCACAGACCCAGCGGATCCATACCGGATCACAGACCCAGCGGATCCCGACCGGATCACCGTCCCAGCGCATCCCGAACGGATCACCGTCCCAGTGGATCCCGACCGGATCATCGTCCCAGCGGATCCATACCGGATCACAGACCCAGCGGATCCCCACCGGATCACCGTCCCAGAGGATCCCCACCGGATCACCATCCCAGCGGAACCCGACCGGATCACCGTCCCATAGGATCCCCATCGGATCACCGTCCCAGGGGATCCCGACCGGATCACCGTCCCAGTGGATCCCGACCGGATCACCGTCCCATAGGATCCCCATCGGATCACCGTCCCAGCGGATCCCGACCGGATCACCGTCCCAGCAGATCCCGACCGGATCACCGTCCCAGCGGATCCCCACAGGATCACCGTCCCCTCAGCGTCGAGGTCACCACGACACAATCCAGCGGATCTTCTCCAGTCCAGCCCCAGCTCACCACAAAGGTACGGCTACATTTACATGGCGCCTATCATCCTCCAACCCTCTCGCAGTGCGGACCCTCTCGATGTGGGTGGGGGAGGGGGACAGTGTAGAGGGAGCTTTACTCTGTATCTAACCCCGTGCTGCCCCTGTCCCTGGGATGTGGGGGAACAGTGTAGAGGGAGTTTTACTCAGTATCTAACCCCATGCTGGCCCTGTCCTTGGGATGGGGGGGGTGACAGTGTAGAGGGAGCTTTACTCTGTATCTAACCCCGTGCTGTCCCTGTCCCTGGGATGTGGGGGACAGTGTAGAGGGAGCTTTACTCTGTATCTAATCCCATGCTGTCCCTGTCCCTGGGAAGGGGGTGACAGTGTAGAGGGAGTTTTACTCTGTATCTAATCCCATGCTATCCCTGTCCCTGGAATGGGGGTTACAGTGTAGAGGGAGCTTTACTCTGTATCTAACCCCGTGCTGTCCCTGTCCGTGGGATGGGGGGACAGTGTAGAGGGAGCTTTACTCTCTATCTGACCCAGTGCTGTTCCTGTCCCTGGGATGGGGGGGACACTGTAGAGGGAGCTTTACTCTGTATCTAACCCTGTGCTGGCCCTGGGATGGGGGGGTCAATGTAGAGAGAGCTTTACCCTGTATCTAACCCCGTGCTGTCCCTGTCCCTGGGATGGGGGGGGACAGTGTAGAGGGAGCTTTACTCTGTATCTAACCCCGTGCTGTCCCTGTCCCTGGGATGGGGGGGGACAGTGTAGAGGGAGCTTTACTTTGTATCTAACCCCGTGCTGTCCCTGTCCCTGGGATGGGGGGGGACAGTGTAGAGGGAGCTTTACTCTGTATCTAACCCCGTGCTGTCCCTGTCCCTGGGATGGGGGGGACAGTGTAGAGAGAGCTTTACTCTGTCTCTAACACAGTGCTGGCCCTGTCCCTGGAATGAGGGGGACAGTGTAGAGGGAGCTTTACTCTGTATCTAACCCCATGCTGTCCCTGTCCCTGGGATGGGGGGGGCAGTGTAGAGGGAGATTTACTCTGTGTTTAACCCCGTGCTGTCCCTGTCCCTGGGATGGGGGGGACAGTGTAGAGGGAGCTTTACTCTGTATCTAACCCCGTGCTGTCCCTGTCCCTGGGATGGGGGGGACAGTGTAGATGGAGCTTTACTCTGTATCTAACCCCGTGCTGGCCCTGTCCCTGGGATGGGGGGGACAATGTAGAGGGAGCTATACTCTGTATCTAACCCCGTGCTGACCCTGACCCTGGGATGGGGGGGACAGTGTAGAGGGAGCTTTACTCTGTATCTAACCCCGTGCCGTCCCTGTCCCTGGGATGTGGGGGGGACAGTGTAGAGGGAGCTTTACTCTGTATCTAACCCCGTGCTGTCCCTGTCCCTGGGATGGGGGGACGACAGTGTAGAGGGAGCTTTACTCTGTATCTTA
>NW_025178381.1:0-2182 GCF_004010195.1 Chiloscyllium plagiosum | reverse complement strand
TAGTTTGGAAGGTCGGACTCGAATAAATATAGGTTTAAAAACAGGATTCTTGGCAGTGTGGATGAACAGAGGGATCTGGGTGTGCAGGACATAGATCCCTCAACGTTACCACCCAAATGGATAGAGTTGTTAAGAAAGCATTTGGTGTTTTGGCTTTCATTAACAGGGGGATCAAGGTTGAGAGCCGCGAGGATTTGCGACAGCTCTACAAGTCCCTGGTGAGACCACACTTGGAATATTGTGTCCATTTCTGGTCGTCCTACTATAAGAAAGATGTAGAGGCTTTGGAGACCATTCAAAGAAGGTTTATCAGGATGCTGCCTGGACTGGAGGGCTTGCCTTTTGAAGAAAGGTTGAATAAGCTCAGACGTTTCTCTCTGGGGAGAAGTAGGAAAAGAGGACACCTGATTGAGGTATACAAGATAATGAGAGAAATAGATAAAGTCAGTAGCTAGACACTTTTCCCCAGGGCAGGATTGACTGGTACAAGGGGTCATATTTTTAAGATATTAGTAGAAAGGTATAGAGGAGACGTCAGAGCTAGGTTCTTTACGTAGAGAGTTGTGAATGCATGGAATGCATTGCCAGTGGTGGTGGTGGAAGCAGAGTCATGAGGGACTTATAAGCGACTGTTGGACATGCACATGTTTAGCAGTGAGTTGAGGGGTGTGTAGGTTGTTATTATATTTGACATTAGGATTAAACCTCGGCACACCATCGTGGGCCAAAGGGCCTGTTCTGTGCTGTACTTTTCTATGTTCTATGTTAAAGCATCTCATACATGTGAGTATTTAATGTCCAGTTTGGCAGATTTAATTGATTCTAATTGGAATGTATCTGTCAAAGCTTTAGCAAAACTGAATCAGCAAACAGCTTCAAACTGTGCACACATCCATCATATAACATTGCTGCTCCACATTAACTTTTCAAATGCACTGCTCCATTCCAAATAGCGGACCACCCGTTCCCATTCATAGAAATTTGTTTCTGATGGATGGAAGTGGTTGTTTCGGTACTTCTGCCATTTTTATTGAACTCATCTCAAGTTATACTTTAGAATTTAACACTCAGGACAAGACTGTTTGTGTTAAGCTTTCCCAGTTTTGACCAGTTTTCCAGCTCTTCATGTTCTTGAATATTGGAATGGGACCAGGTTCTGTCAGCCCTCTCGGGACAGGCTGCAAGGTCATTAGGTGGATAATAATAAGGGAAGGAAGGAGTTTCAGTGGCTCTAATATTTCCACCTCCATAGTATTTTATTGCTCCCAAATTAGGGAAAGGATGGCCACTCAGGTGTTCAATGTAGAGTCTGTTCCCGCCAATGCTGGCAGTTTGTTATCAGTCGGTGGGTCCTCCATTGTGTGGGAGACCTCCTCCTGCATCCTAGAGACACGCCTGCAGGATGTCCGTCCTAATGAAGTACCTTATGGCTCATAACAGGGCATCCATCTGCATACTGGAACAGTCTCCTGTCCATGGTGGCGATCATTACGGGAACTGGAAATCAGAGTAAGTGAGTGAAAGAAGCCGTGAGGGCTAGAGTGTTCACAACATTCCAAGGACCAAGTTGGCAGGTCCTACTGAGACCATTAATAAGTCATTAAGATCCCCCAATTAGTGCATGGACACTGGGTTACTCCTACTCCTAGTAAGAGTACTGTGATTACTGCTGTTTCAGTGCTAGAAAGCAAATAGTCAAGTGTGGCCATGTGATAAAATCATTTACATCCAGTGCTGAATACTTGAGACCTTTTTGTGAGAAACTTTATAATTCTTCTCGATGTTCTTAATACACTTTTTGTTTCATACAATGGTGATTTTGTACATAGGATTACAGAGGTAAAACAGACCATTTGGCACAATCAGTTCATTCCAGCGCTTATGTTCCACTCAAGGTGTTTCACATCTTTCCTCATCTAAATCGCCCATTGTAATTCTCTATTCCCATCCCTTCCAAATGCTCGCCTAGTTTCCTTGAAATACATCTAAATTATTGATTTCTACTATTCCGTCTGGTCACATATTCCCCGTTCTCATCATTCATTCAGTGAAGAGGTTTCTTCTGAATTCCCTTTTGGATTTCTTGAGGTACCATCTTATATTGACAGCCTCTAGTTATGTTCTACCCCATAGTGAAATGTTTTCTCTATACCTTCTCTTTTCAAAACCTTCCATAATTTTA
>NW_025178380.1:0-2182 GCF_004010195.1 Chiloscyllium plagiosum | reverse complement strand
TGTTCCCTCCTGGAGTTTTCAACGATATCTCGCATAAAACCTGTGAGAGTCCAACAGAAAACATGACAAGTTACTGAAATGGTAATTGAATTCATTTCAACTTCTCCAAAAAAGGCGTCAAGCAGAAATGCTTGCATGTAGTTGCAGGGTAAATGCATGGTGTTACGAATGTTGCCCAAGGACAAATTATTTATTTAATGCAGAAGGAGGATAAGCACTTCAGCTCAAGGGCATGTTTCAGACTGTGGTGACTCCGTCCTTGGACCTTACTTCTCGTGTGTGTGTGCCTGTGTGTGCTTGTGTGTATATTTATGTGTGTGTGTGGGTGGGTGGGTGTCAGTGAATGTATGTGCATTTCTGGGTCTGTGTTTTGTCGCCTGTGTGTGTATTTGTGTGGGTTTGCGTGCGTGTATGATTGTGTGTGTGTGTATAATTCTGTGATTTTTGTGCTGGCGCACTTGTTTTTCTGACTGAATCCCTTATGTTTTTCGATGATGTCTGCCATCGGCTGTGCAATGGTTTCAGAAATACCCAAATGGAGTGATTTCATCGCTTTAAACACCACACAGTCAGACCTGCCCATGCCCCCCACACGCACGCTGATAAAGTAATATCGTGTGATGTAGATCGGAGTAAATTAAAGCTCGATAGAGTTTCTGCAATTCGATAAACTTGTCAATCATGGCGTAGTAAGCCTGATAAATTGCAGACAGGAATTGAAGCGAAATCACTTCACACGGAGAACTGTTCCCTGTCAGGCTTCCAGACTCATTCCGAGAGAACTGAAGAGTGTCCGCAGCCCCTCAGTCCTACAGGTGATGTCATATTCCTGAAGGGACTGACTGCACCTTCATTTCCAAGAAGGCGATTCGATATGTGACCTAAACGCCAGGATTGAAAATAATGTTTCTCGTTCTTATAGTGGTTAGTAACCCGATCTGTAAGGTGGTAATCTAAGATTCAATTCCCTGAACAGGCAAATGAAATGATTTCATGAAAACAATGAAAACTGCGACATTGGAATTAAATTTTGATCTGGAAATCTTGCCCACAACGATTGCCCACTGGCGACAGACACGGGAAGTTTCTGTTTGAATCAGACATAGCAGGCCGAAACAATAGCCTGAGAGGAAGGATACGCCGCTTCAAATTCCAGGGGACAATGAGCGTTTTCCCACTTGCCTGAATCGGAATTTCTGGAAATCCAATGAGCTACTCACTTGAATTCGCGACCATTTGTTGGAGCACGATTGTATTGAACCGAGAGTCACCGCCATTTCGAGTTAATGTTGAGCAATCGGGCAGAATTCACGCATAATCTGACAGTTATCGAGTATCTAATAAACAGTGACAGGGACATGATACAGTAAACCAATTGTAACGTCTGCTGCCACTTTTTTCTTTTTATTTATTTTTAGATGGTAACCGTTCATTATCCTGTCACTTACAGACCCAAATTCAGTTCCTTCACTTCTTTCATTCGTATTAAATTATTGGAGAAAGCATTCCAAGTCCCAACCTGAAAAAGAGTTAAATACATGGATATAATCCGTCAGGAGTGCAAAGAATAACAGGGACCCTGAGCACTGAGTGAATTTTAACCTCGTGTACAAAACCAGAGACTTTGAAATAAATTCTATCATACGCACTGACAGCTGGTAAGATTCAGAGACAGAATGAATCCCGCAATGAGTGCATGTCCAGAAACAGAATCCCACACTCCTAGGCATTCATGAATCTGACAGTGAGAGGCGGGGAAAAATCCTTAGTCAAGTACAGAAGCAGGCACTGGATAATACATGAGGAACTCGATATTCGCTTGCACTACCTGAGATTGACAGAAATGGGCACAACCTGCTGCACTTATCAACGCACAAGACAGTTTGCACGAATGTCAAACAAAATCCGTTGAATTAATGTCTGAATCTCTACTTTTCAATTGTAATAGAGTTCAGACATCGAAGGGAAAATAGTATTTAACTATATTACAACTTGTCCTTCACTGTAAAAAGAATCCCAGAGAGCTTTGGCCATCCCAGTCTTTGACAAAAAGGCCGGATTTACGTCATCAATTAATATGTGCATGCGCTTCTCTACTTTGTAATCTGCATTGTTAATGACAGCGAGGACATTTATTGCCCGGAATTTTGGACTCTGGCAGAAGTGTTCAAGTTTACATTTG
>NW_025178379.1:0-2182 GCF_004010195.1 Chiloscyllium plagiosum | reverse complement strand
AGGGTAAGGCTTCTCAAAGATCATGAATAATATCAATGTTTTGAACCCAGGAGATGGGAAATAAAATCATCCCATTCCTGGTTCACTCGACAGGAACAAACACACATAATCGCCTGCACCTCACATTCATCCAGCTTGAACTCTATCTGCTATTTGTCACTCTATTGACCCATTTCATCAGGATCCTTTTGTATTCTGAGAAAAACATATTCACTGGCCAATGTGCCACCAGTTTTGGTGTAATCTGCAAACTTATGAACAATGCCTTCCATATTCTCACGCAAATCATTTACATAAATGACAAACAATGAAAACCCAGAACCAACCTCTGTGGAACACTGCTGGGCACAAGCCTTCATCCCGAAAAGCAAATGTCCACCATTACTCTCTGTCTCCTGTCATTGTACCAATTGAAAGTGCTGGAGACAAATCCCTCAGTTCAGGCAATATCGGAACAGAGAAAAATGGAATTAACTCTTTTTGATTCCAGCATAACTTGTTCAGAACAGGTTCATATAAAACTCGGTATGTTAACTCTGTTTCTCTGCCCAGATCCTGCGTCATCTGTTGCATTTCTCCATCATTTTGCTTTGTATTACAGATTTCCACTATCTCTAATATTTTGCTTTTTCATGATTGGTCTGGATGTTGAACCCGGTTATATTTGGACAATATGCCACATTCCTGTTCCCATCGCTTGTGCCAGTGACAAATGTATTATACTGAAGTGTGTTTCTTCTTTAAGTTCTGAAGATAAATGTGTGGATCTCATCAAAGTGATTTTGATTTCAAAGACATTTTAGAGACAGCTACACATGATGTAAAAATAGGAAGTTTTAAAAAAATTATGACATTGTCTGTGCATTTTATGCCCAAACTTGTCTCCTCAGTCTCTGAACATTTTCAATACGTTTCTCTGAATAATTTTAGCAAAGGTGGTTGCCATGCAGCCCATCATCTCTGTACCAGCCCCATATGAGCTGTATCCTCACTCTGACTCATCTGTAACTCACTGTAACCCCACACATTTTGTTATCTGTGTCTTTTTTATTTCTGAATATACCGTCGAGACATAAACAATCCTAACAACCTGTATAACCTGTGATTAAACAGTCTGCAAATAAGATATAATTATGTAAATCACATTTAAAATTGGCCTATTCTATTCACATTTTTGTTCCTCATTCCATGTACCAAAAGTCATCTGTTATGTTGTTATGCATTGCATTTAATTACATTTGTCAGAAACAGTGATGGCTGAATATTCGTCACTGGGAGATACTGCTGCACCCCCCCCCCCCCCACACCCCAGGTCTCCTCAGCCACTGGCCGCAGCCCTTTCTGTCTCATAGCCATTATCATATTCATTCCACCCCCATACTCATTAATTCACGACTTTTAATAAACAAGGTTATTGTACATTGCTATAGACCAGGCCTGACACCTCAAAACAGTCCGTAATGATGTCATTTGTTGAAGGTATGTGTATAGTAGTATTCCTGTTGTGAATTACTTAGACTGACTGCCGACTTTTAAACAAACAGAGATTATTTGTAAAAAATAAGGAATGAAACACAACAAACCGAAAATATCGTACCTGAATAATTCATCCTATCCAAATCTGACCTCGAATTAATGATCCTGATCCAAATTACTTGCCACAGTCCCCCCCAAAAAACAAACCCCTGAGTACAAAGAGTAAAAATTACACAAAAAACGTATGGGTTACGAAGTCAGAGGACTGAAGTGGGGGACAGTTTCCAGTTTCAACAGTAAACCTGACTCAACTAACCTTCGAACAAAACTTACCTATGCAGCTGGAGAGCTGGCCACCTCTCCTTGATTACACAAGTTTTTTTAAAAGGCTTGAAAACCTTCTTCCCGAGGCCTTTTCTGTTAGGTTAAAAACAAAGGGCCCCAATGCAGCATTCAAAATTGAAACATGTCGGAACCTTGGGATGTTTAGAACCTCTCTGAAAACAATTCAAGGACAACATAACCTTGTAAAGACACCACCTGTGCGCAAACTCTCCCAATATAAAACTGAATCTTAAATATCCAAACATGGCTTCAGTTTTGAAAACTCCCAGAAATAGTGGTTCTTACTCTAAAATGCGCATGTATATTCGTTTACTATAAACATGCAAAAACGCACAACTATATCCAGATTCAGTGTGTGGTA
>NW_025178378.1:0-2182 GCF_004010195.1 Chiloscyllium plagiosum | reverse complement strand
TGGTCAGCAAGGCTTTAGAAATAATTTTGAAGGATAGGATTCATGATTATTTGGAGACGTATAGCGTGATTAAAGGCAGTTAGCATAACTTTGTGAGAAGCAGGTCATGCCTCACAAAGCTTGTTGAGTTATTTGAGGAGGTGACGAGACCGGTTGACGAAGGTCGATCAGTGGATGTAGTCTACATGGACTTCAGCAAGGCAGTTAGTAAGGTTCCCAATGGTCGGCTCATTCCTCAAGACAGCAAGTATGGGATACAGGGAGGCTTGGCTCCCTGGATTCAGAATTACTTGGCTGGCAGAAGGCAGAGAGTAGTTGTCGATGCAAAGTATTCTGCCTGGAGGTCAGTGGCGAATAGTTTCCCGCAGAGCTGTGTTTTGGGGCCTCTGCGCTTTGTACTTTTTATAAATGACATGGATGAGGAGGTTGAGGGGTGGGTAATTAAATTTGCCAATGATACAAAGGTTGTACGTGCCGTTGATAATATCCTGGGCTATTGCAGACTGCAGCGTGACATTGACAAGATGCAGAGTTGGGCTGTGAAATGGTAGATGGAGTTCAACCTGGATAAATGCGAAGCGATGCATTTTGAAAGGTCGAACTTGAATGGAGAATATAGGATTAAAAACAGGATTCTTGGCAGTGTGGAGGAACAGCGGGGTCTTGGTGTTCAAATGCAGAGAACCCTCAAAGTTGCTACCCAAGTGGATAGGGTTGATCAGAAAGGATATGCTGTTTTGGCTTTCTTTAACGTGGGATTGAGTTTCAAAGCCACGAGGTTTTGATGCAACTCAGCAAAGCCCTGGTGAGACCACACTTGGAATACTGTGTCCAGTTCTGGTCGCCCTATTATAGGAAAGAGACGGAGGCTTTGGGGAGGGTGAAAAGAAGGTTTACCAGCATACTGTCTGGACTGGAAGGCTGTCTTATGAAGAGAGATTGATAAAGCTCGGACAATTCTCTCTGAAGAGGCAAACATCGAGATGATAGTCAGACACGTTTCCCCAGGGCATGATTGACTGCACGAGGAGTCATAGTTTTCAAATGTTAGAGCAAGTTACAGAAGAGACTTCAGAGATAGGTTCTTTACACAGAGAGTTATGAGCACATGGACTGCATTGCGAGTGGCGGTGGTGGGAGCAGAATCATTAGGCACATTTAAGTGACTGCTGGGCACGCACATGGACAGCGGTAAATTGAGAAGTGCGTATGTTAGGTTATTTATTTTAGATTAGGAATAAGACTCAGCAGAACATCGTGGGCCGAAAGGCCTGTTGTGTGCTGTACCTTTCTATGTTCTATGTCATATGTTCTATTATTAGATAAGCTGACCCCACCTTGAGAATGCAATTCTGATATTTACATATTAAAGAACCTAAACCATCACATCCCATTTCAAAAGATGACAGGCGTAATTTAAACTTGTTTAAGAAGTATAACCTGGTGTTGTGTGGTTTCTTGTTTAAACAACTAAAGTTGTCATTACCCTGTAACAATTTTCGTGTAAATTCTGTGTTGTACGATCACGTTCCACAGCCACCTGATGAGGAGGCAGCGCCTTGTAAGCTAGGGCTTCTGAATAAACGTGTTGGACTATGACAAGGCGTTGCGTGATTTTTAACTTTGTCCACCCTAGTCCAACACTGGCACTTCCAAATCATTCCTCTCTGACTGAATCCTTCAGTGTTTTCACCCGCCACCAACTCCATGCAATGGCGTGGGAAGGCCAGTAGAGAGGAACTTTTTTGCACTGTTTCAACTCTGCTCCCGGGGACAGAAAATTTCTGATTAGACCACATTGGAGTAGCAGCCCATTGGAACTGACCAGCTTGACGTTGGAAAATAGGGAGCAAAGGCATTTGTAATCATTCCTTTGGTGGTTGGGTCCTGATAACAATTTGTGATAGCATGCTGCGATTTCACACGTCGAAACAGTTCATATGTTGCTCTGTGTGAATTTGTATGTGGTTTCTTGAACTGTTACTGAACAGTGAGATCATGTATTTAATAATGAAACATTTTCTGTTTAACCCATTCTGTTTAGTTTCATTACAACCCACTGAATAATGTAATTTTGATGGAAGGTGACAGACGGTTCTAAGCTGAAAGAATTGCCCAGGAAGAAATTCTATTTACCTGGCCAATTCATTTGCATTGTGCTACAATAGGCAATCCGCACGTT
>NW_025178377.1:0-2182 GCF_004010195.1 Chiloscyllium plagiosum | reverse complement strand
TCTCTCTCTCTCTCTCCCCCCGTGCCCCCCCTCTCTCTTACACTACACATACTTCCACATTCCCATCAATCTTTGGGAAAATGAGATGCCCATTAAAGTGAAGGAGACTGTGTCTCATGGCGAACTCATGTCCCCTCAGGCCCTCCCCTGCCCCCTCTCCGGGAGAGGGAGATACAATCTGAAGGAGACTTGCTGTTGTGGGAACAATTTGATTAAAATCCTTGGGGTTGAATGTCCCCAGGGAGGGAGAGGAGTTGGGGAATTCTCTGAACTTCTCACTGTATTTCATGGAAAAAAGTAGTGAGCCCAGAGAAATGTTGCAAACGGCACCGACAGGATTCCCACTGCTCTCCCGCCCAAGCTGCAGCCAATTCTGGGCCTGCCCTTTCGGAAGGATGTCAAGGCCGAAGAGATGGTGCAAGGGGAGATTTCCCAGAATGGGACCAGGGATGAGGCCCTTTGGTTCTGTGCAGTGACTCCTAAAGTGAGGATTGAGAGGATCCTGGTGGATTGTAAGGGAGAGGTGAGGAGGCGCTGGACAATATGTTTCAGCTTGTGTTGCCCACAAAGTCAAACACAACTTGGCCATCCGTGCCTGGGGCTGCTTTGGGACTGAAGCATATGAAGGAGAGCAGCAGGCTGCCAGTCACTCCCAGGACAAAATTCCCAACCCCTTCCTATCCTCTCTCCATCCACACTTCCCTGTTACCCTTTTTCTTGTACTGGTAAAACCTTAAGTTATCTCGGGAATGTGGCTTGAAAGAAGTTCTGGGATTTACATATTAATCATTCGAAACCAAATCCCCAACCTAAGTGATTAAATACTTCACAGCAATCTGGGTTTGTTCAATGCATTGCATCAGTTGTATGACGCTTTGATCTTTTACAATACATTATGTGTCCTCTGATCCTGCCCCACGAGCTACCTGGCGAAGGAGCTGTGCTCCGAAAGCTAGTGTTTTCAGAAACACCTGTTGGGCTAGAACCATGTGTGGTGTGATTTTTAACTTTGTCCATCCCAGTCCAACACCATCCCCATTCCCAACCGACCTTCCCCCTCATCGCCCGGATTCAGTGATTCCCTGTCCCTGCTCAAATGCTGTTTATTCCTCATTCTACTCTGGGGGTTGTCTCTGCCTCCTGAGGGAGTCACTGAGCTGCAGCAGTACAGGAACATTGGAACTGGGAGCGGTTTGAATCAGGAAGTGCTGAGTGTGAACATGGATTCCAGACAGCAAGGAGAGAGCTGGATGGAGGATTTAAACTGCTCTATTTGTCTGGATTTCTTCACGGTTCCGGTTACACTGGAATGTGGACATAATTTCTGTCGCTCCTGTATCACCCAGAGTTGGGAAAAACGGGAGATGAAGTCGTGCCCGGAATGTAGACAGGGGTTTCTGGAAGTAAACTTTAGGGTGAATCGTGTTTTAGCGAATCTGGCCGAGAAAGCTCGAAAATTAGATCTGAATCCACAAGAGAAGGAACGTGAACGTCACTGTGAGGAGCATCAGGAAGAACTGAAACTGTTTTGTGAAACTGACAAGAAATTGATCTGCGTGATTTGTAGAGATTCCCGGGAACACAAGTCTCACAGCTTCCTGCCAATTAAAGAAGCTGTTGGAATGTACAAGGTAAAAGTTATCAAACTAAATAGTGTGGGAGGATGAAATCTGTTAAAGAAGGAAGACAATGTAAGAGAACAAGGTAGCAAAACGTGAAATGATAATCAGCGTGACAGCCAGGGCCAGGGCCTCCAAATTTAAAGGTTGCACCAGGTGATAAGGCTGGGATTGCAAAAATGACAGAAAGTACAGAGTACAAGATTCTGTATCTCAGTATGCAACCAGAGATTAATTAACAGTTCCAATCGAAATAAACATGCATGATCTGAGAGCTATTACAGAGACATGGCTGCAAGCTGACAAAGGCTTTGATCTGGTGTGTGACATTTCAGAAGAGCAGTAACTTAATGAAAGGCAGAGTTTCAGTTCTGTTAATTAAGGATGACATTATTACATCAGGGAGAGATTACTTTTGTTCCAGTATCAAGATATAGGATACATTTGGGTGAAGATAAAAAGAAGTAAATTGTGAAAAGTTCCTTTTGGCAGTAGTTTAAAGGCTGCCTAACATTGATCCTTCCTGAAGAGGGGCTTATGCCCAAAACGTCGATTCTCCTGCT
>NW_025178376.1:0-2181 GCF_004010195.1 Chiloscyllium plagiosum | reverse complement strand
GGTTTTGAGTGTCTTCAAACTGGGCATCACAGCCAAAGCTGGTGCGGGTAACAGAAGTGCCAGTGTGTCTGGACTGGTTTCTCCTCGACCCTGGAGATTAGATAGTACTAATTTGATTAAATGTTGAGCACAAGTGGTAGGGGTGCCCAGATGGGCTGAATACAATGGCACCAACTGTCCAGTGCCACGTTAATGTGGGAGAGCTGACACTCCAGAGGGCTGGCTGACTCCAAAGCAGCGTGAGACGACCCGTAAGTGCTCCTTACTCCCTTGGTCACGCTGAAGGGAGTCGGCCCTTCCTGGACCGTCAGGTCTACTCCTGCTGTGTTTTTACATCTTATTGTTCGGAGCTAGGAGGCAGGCCTGACACGGCCCTGAACCACATTGTCCAGGCTGGCTGCATTGTTCTCTCCCCCGGGGCAATGGATTCTTGTCCTCACAATGAGTTTCACACAAAGTGTATGAACGTGCAGGGGACCCCTGGACAATCGAGGAGCACTGGGGAATTCAGGGGACGGACTGATTTAAAGCTTGCAGCTTTGACTTGGCCTCAGCCATCAGGCCCGAACTGCCCAGCCTAAGCATTTCAAAGCAGCCTTTCTAAACAGTGAGGGCCAGCAGGCTGTTCGACTATACAGGGCATCGCGTGTGAACCAAATATTACCTTTAGGCATGTATCTTGCAGTGCAAGGCAGGAAAAGAGAGGGGATGATTTATCTCCCATCTCATGAAGGAGGGCTCTACTTTCATGACAGGCAGTTTAGAGAAAGGGCACTTGGCCAATTCCTACATTTATTCCCCCTATTCATTCACAGGGTGAGGGTGTCACTGGCTAGGCCCATCCCAGAGGGTAGTTAAGAGTCGCATGTAGACCCAGACCAGGTAAGGATGGCAGTTTCCTTCCCTGACGGGCGTTAGTGAACCAGATGGGATTTTCCTGACAATCATCCTCATTAATTATTCCAAATTATTATTGGATTCAGATTCCAGCATCTGGCGGGGTAGGATTTGAAGTCAGGTCTGCAATAAAACTGTCAGGATAAATGGCCCAGTGACAATACCACGAGGCCATGGCCTTCCCATTGCTTGGCTGTCTGAGGTTTGCCTTCTGAGGGAAACTTGAGCCCAATATTTTTTTTCCGGTTGGGAAGAATGAGCAGGGTTCTGAATCGTGTAATCAGGCCTTGACAGGATGCATACTGAGAGGATGTTGCCGCGGGAACAGTTTCAAAATAAGAGGTCACGCGTTGGAAAATCCCATGTGGTTCACCCGTCAGGGAAGGAAACTGCCATCCTTACCTGGTCTGGGCCTACATGTGACTCTCAACTACCCTCTGGGATGGGCCTAGCCAGTGACACCCTCACCCTGTGAATGAATAGGGGGAAAAAATGTAGGAATTGGCCAAGTGCCCTTTCTCTAAACTGCCTGTCATGAAAGTAGAGCCCTCCTTAATGAGATGGGAGATAAATCAGACAGCCGAGGAGAAATTCCTTCTCTTGGAAGTTGATGAATCTTTGGAAATCCTTCTCAATTGTTGTACACAACAAGGCATTGCTTATTGCACAATAGCAAGAAGTACAATTGACACAAACTCACTTTAGCTATATTCCAACCTGCAGGAGCTAGCTTTGTCATTGATTCTTCCATCGAGACGTTGTGAGGAGCTAACTCTTTCTCCATCAAGTAACTTTGTTCCAAAGGGAATGGAGTATAAAAATCAGGAGGATTTTGCTAAAACTATACACGACACTGGTCAGACCACAGCGGGAATACTGTGAACAGGTTTGGGTCCCCTTACCTGAGGAAAGACAGACTGACATTGGAGGCAGCCCAGAGAAGGTCCACTCGGCTGATCCCGGGTATGGAGGGACTGTCCCATGAGGAGAGGTTGAGGAGGTTGGGCCTGGACTCATTGGGGTTTAGAAGAATGAGAGACGACCTTATTGAAACATCTAAGATTCCCTGGGGGACTTGACAGGGGGGATGTGGAGAGTTTGTTTCCCCTTGTGGGAGAGAGTCTAGGACCAGAGGGTACAATCTCAGAATAAGGGGTCACCCATTGCAGACAGAGATGAGGAGGAATTTCTTCCCTCAGAGGGGAGTGAGTCTGTGGAATTCTTTCCCACCGAGGGCTGTCGGGGCTGGGTCAGTGAGTATATTCAAGGCTGGGACAGAGGGAT
>NW_025178375.1:0-2181 GCF_004010195.1 Chiloscyllium plagiosum | reverse complement strand
GTGTGTCTCAGTGTGATCGTGTTTCTGTGGGTCTCAGTGTAGTCGTGTTTCTGTCGGTCTCAGTGTGATCTTGTTTCTGTGGGTCTCAGTGTGATCGTGTTTCAGTGGGTCTCAGTGTGATCATGTTTCTGTGGGTCCCAATGTGGTTAATTTGCCATGATCTCAGTGTGATCGTTTTTCTGTCGGTCTTAATGTCGTCGGGTTTCTGTCGGTCTCGGGGTGGTCGCGTTTCTGTGAGTCTCAGTGTGATCATGTTTCTGTGGGTCTCAGTGTGGTCATGTTTCTGTCGGTCTCACTGTGATCGTGTTTCTGTGGTTGTCAGTGTGATCATGTTTCTGTGGGTCTCGGTGTGATCGTGTTTCTGTCGGTCGCAGTGTGATCGTGTGTCTGTGGGTCTCAGTGTGATCATGTTTCTGTGGGTCACAGTCTGATCGTGTTTCTGTAGGGTCTCAGTGCGATCGTGTTTCTGTCGGTCTCAGTGTGGACGTGTTTCTGTGAGTCTCTGTGTGATCATGTTTCACTGGGTCTCAGTGTGATCATGTTTCTGTGAGTCTCAGTGTGATCGTGTTTATGTGGGTCTCAGTGTGATCGTGTTTCTGTCGGTCTCAGAGTGATCATGTTTCTGTGAGTCTCAGTGTGATCGTGTTTCTGTGAGTCTCAGTGTGATCATGTTTCTGTGAGTCTCAGTGTGGTCGTGTTTCTGTAGGTCTCTGTGTAGTCGTGTTTCAATGGGTCTCAGAGTGATCGTGTTTCTGTGAGTCTCAGTGTGACTTGTTTCAAAGGATCTCAGTGTGATCATGTTTCAGTGAGTCTCAGTGTTATCGTGTTTCTGTGGGTCTCAGTGTGGTCGTGGTTCTGTTGGTCTCAGTGTGGTCCTGTTTCTGTGGGTCTCAGTGTGGTCATGGTTCTGTTGGTCTCAGTGTGATCGTGTTTCTGTCGGTCTCAGAGTGATCATGTTTCTGTGAGTCTCAGTGTGGTCTCGTGTTTCTGTGGGTCTCAGTGTGATCGTGTTTCTGTGGGTCTCGGGGTGATCGTTTTTCTGTGAGTCTCAGTGTGATCCTGTTTCTGTGGGTCTCAGTGTGATCGTGTTTCTCTGGGTCTCAGTGTGATCATGTTTCTGTGGGACTCAGTGTGATCCTGTTTCTGTGGGTCTCAGTGTGGTCGTGTTTCTGTGGGTCTCAGTGTGATCGTGTTTCTGTGGGTCTCAGTGTGGTTGTGTTTCTGCTGGTCTCATTGTCATCGTGTAACTGTGGGTCTCAGTCCGGTCGTGTTTCTGTGGTTCTCAGTTCAGTCGTGTTTCTGTTTGTCTCAGTTCGGTCGTGTTCCTGTGGGTCTCAGTTCGATCGTGTTTCTGTCGGTCTCAGTTCGGTCATGTTTCTGTGGGTCTCAGTGTGGTCGTGTTTCTGTGGGTCTCAGTGTGGTCATGTTTCTGTCGGTCTCGGTGTGATCGTGTTTCTGTCGGTCTCAGTGTGATCGTGTGTCTTTGTGTCTCCGTGTGATCGTGTTTCTGTTGGTCTCAGTGTGAGCATGTTTCTGTGGGTCTCAGTGTGGACGTGTTTCTGTGGGTCTCAGTGTGGTCGTGTTTCACTGGGTCTCAGTGTGATCATGTTTCTGTGAGTTTCAGTGTGATCGTGTTTATGTGAGTCTCAGTGTGATGCTTTTTCTGTGGGTCTCAGTGTGATCGTGTTTCAATGGTTCTCAGTGTGATCATGTTTCTGTGAGTCTCAGTGTGATCGTGTTTATGTGAGTCTCAGTGTGATGGTGTTTCTGTGGGTCTCAGTGTGATCGTGTTTCTGTCGGTCTCAGTGAAATCGTGTTTCAATGGTTCTCAGTGTGATCATGTTTCTGTGAGTCTCAGTGTGGTCGTGTTTCTGTAGGTCTCTGTGTGGTCGTGTTTCAATGGGTCTCAGAGTGATCGTGTTTCTGTGAGTCTCAGTGTGACTTGTTTCAATGGGTCTCAGTGTGATCATGTTTCTGTGAGTCTCAGTGTGATCGTGTTTCTGTGGATCTCAGTGTGGTCGTTTTTCTGTCGGTCTCAGTGTGATTGTGTTTCAGTGGGTCTCAGTGTGGTCTTGTTTCTGTGGTTCTAAGTGCGCTCATGTTTCTGTAGGTCTTAGATTGGTCGTGTTTCTGTGGTCTCACTTCGTCGTGTTTCTGTGGGTCTCAGTGTCGTTGTGTTTC
>NW_025178374.1:0-2181 GCF_004010195.1 Chiloscyllium plagiosum | reverse complement strand
AAGCATAATTAATCAGATATTGTATCGATTTTTTAAATTCTTTCCTCAGCATTATCCTTACCAAAACTGTTCATCAATTTGACAACTTCCTGCTGTACGTTTGAAGATTTCACCTGGATTTGATAAATTAGCTAAATATCTCTAACATGACTCAGCAAATTAAGTGAACACTCATCGAACCATGTTGAAGTATCAATTCAAATTTCATAGTTTTAAGAGTTTTGGTTTGTTTGTGTATTTCGTTAAGTTTGCTTAATAAATGAATGAAGTCTCACCTTCACTTCAGCAACTCACTGTGTTTTGGAACTGCATTATTTGGATCTCGTGTATACTGATTTTTGTAATGCATTTCATATGTTTTCCCATGGCAGGCTCATTCAGGAAGTAAGAAGAAGGGATGCAGGGAAGCCTGTCTGTGTGGATGGTGAATTCACTGGCCCATAGAACACAAATGTGGTGGTAGATAGAAAATATTCAGGCTGGAGTTCAGTAATCAGTGGTGTTACACAGGGATCGGTTCTGGGACCTCTGCTTTTGATGATGTTTTAGAAATGACTTGGGCGAGGAAGTGGAAGGTTGGGTGAGTAAGTTTGTCCATGACACGAATGTTGGTGAATTTGTGACCAGTGTGGAGGGCTGTTGTAGGTTGCAACGGGACTTTAACATGATGCAGAAAGGGGCTGATAAGTGGCAGATGGAGTTTGAACTAGAAAAATGTGAAGTCCTTCACTTTGGAAGCTTGAATGTGAATGCAGAATATAGGGTCAAAGGCAGGATGCTTTGCAGTGTGGAGAAACAGAGGGATCTGGGGATCCATGTGCATAGGTCCTCAAAGTTGCCACCCAAGATGATAGAGTTCGGAAGAAGGCATATGGTGTGCTGGCTTTCGTTCGGAGGGAAATTGTCTTTAAGAGCTGCGAAGCTCTGCTGCAGCTCGAACGATTTCTGGTTAGACTGCATTTGTAATATTGTGTTCAGTTCTGGTCGCCTCATTATAGGAACGATGTGGAAGTTTTAGAGATGGTCCTGGGGAGATTTACCAAGATGCTGCCTGCCTGGAACGCATGTCTTATGATGGAAGGTTGATGACTTTTCTCACTGGAGTGAAGACGGAGGAGCCGTGACTTGATCGAGTTGGACAAGATGTCGAGAGACTTGGATACAGTGGATGGACAGAGACTTCTTCCAAGGCCAGAAGATTGTATTATGATAGGGCATAATTATAGGGTTATTGGGAGAAGCTTTACGGAGATGTCAGAGGTAGGTTCTTTACGAGAAGAGTGGTGGGTGTGTGGGATGCACACCCAGCAGTTGTAGTACAGTCAGATACATAAGGGAGAATTAAGCGACTCACGGATAGACACATGGAAGTTAAATACAATGAAGGTATGTAGCTTAGTCTGATCATAGAATAAGATAAAATGTCGGCACCACATCAAGGGCTGATGGACCTGTGCAGTGCTATACTCTTCTTTGTTCTATGTTCTAACAATTTAAAAACAGAAAATAGAAAATCATTCACTGCTTCTCGTTGGCAAGATGCAGATATTGGCGTACCAAAGGTTCAGGTCTCAGGAGCCATCTGTTTGCAATCAATATTGCTGAATTGGATGAGCCGCATTAAATAAACAAGACATTTATAGATGAGTTTGGATTGCTGCAGTGATTGGTCTAAAAACTCGCTGATGGATTATACCACGGATAAATGTGAAGTTATATCTTTATGAAGTCAACGTACTATTTAAATCTGGAAAGAAACAAATTTAAGATTCCTTTCATGCAGACAAATGAGAGTTATGCCAACCCTTTCTGACTTGAGACTTGTGGATTCTGGAAAGCCTTCGAGAATCCGGATCCGACCTGTGTATCCTCGTGCATATGTATGCAGGTACAGCAGGACATATGTGAGCTAAATATAATTCTGGCATTTGATGCTGAGTTACTTACCATGGACAATGCTTTAGTGTGGCTGCATCTGAAGTATTAAGTGCAGTTGTGGGAATTGAGGAGTTGTGCTGGTTTATTGGAGGCAAATCAGGGACTGTTCACGAAATTGATTCCAGAGATGTGTGGGTTTGTCTTACGAAGAGAGATTTAACAGTTTAGCCACCTACTCTCTGGATGAACAAGGTATGCGTAGAGATGATTGTACTTCATGTACAAAGAGAGGCCATAGATTTT
>NW_025178373.1:0-2181 GCF_004010195.1 Chiloscyllium plagiosum | reverse complement strand
CATCAGTACTCCTCCAAGCTGACCAACACTTGGTGGAAGCATTGAGGGTGGAAAAGGCACAAAATGTACTTTGGGTGAGGGATTTCAATGTTCACAAAAAGAGTGGTTCGGCAGCAGCATTACTGATTGAGCTGGTTGGGTCCTAAAGGATATAACTTCTCTGCTCGGGTCTGTGGCAGGTGGCGAACGAAACAACAAGAGGGAAAAGACATATTTAACCACAGCCTTACTGATCTGTCAGTTGCAGAGGTATCTGTCCATGAGAATATTGCGTAAGAGTGACCACCGCATAGTCATCGTGGAGATAAAGTCACACCTTCACATTGAGAATAAACTCCACAATGTTGGGTGGAACTATCACCGTGCTAAATAGAACAGACTTCGAACAGATCTAGCAGCTCAAAACTGTTTTTCCATAACGTGTTGTGGGTCATCAATAGCAGCAGAATTTTACTCCAGCACGACCTCATGTTCAGGCATATCCCACTCACAACAATTAACATCAAGCGAGAGGATCAACCGTGATTCAATGGAGTGTGCAGGATGGCAGGAGTAGCACCAGGCATACAGACAATGAGGTGTCAGCCTGGTGAAGCCACCAAACAGGACTGATTGTGCACCAAACAGCATAAGCAGTAAGTCATAGACAGAGCTAAGTGATGCCAGATCTAAGCTCTGCAGATCTAAGCTCTGCAGTCCTTCTACTTCTAGTTGAGAATAGTTATGGACAATTAAACAAGTCATTGGGGGTGGAGATTCCACAAGTATCGCCATCCTTAATAATGGAAGATCCCAGCACTTCAGTGCAAAAGATAACGTTCATGCATTCGCAATAATCTTCAGACAGAAGTGCTGAGTGGTTGATCCACCTCATTCTCCACCATTGGTCCGCAGCAATTCAGTAAATAGTCATCAGACAATTTGCTTCAGTCCACGCAATATCCAGATACAGATGGAGACACTGGATACCCCAGAGAGTACATACCCTGACAACATTCTGGCAATAGTACGGAAAAGTTGTGCTCCAGAACTGGTCATGGCCCTCGCAAAGATGTTCTAATACCGTTATAACAACGACATTTCCCCGATTATGTGGAAAATTACCCCAAGTATCTCCTGTATATAAAAAGCAGAACAAATCCAATCCGGCCAATTACCACCCCATCAGTCTACTCTCGATCATCAGTAAAGTGATGGAAGGTCTCAGTGCTTTCAAGCAGCACATGCTCAGTAATAACCTGATCAACGACGCCAGTCTGGGCTCCACCAGGGCCACTCAGCTCCTGACCTCATTACCGTGGTTCAAACATGGACAAAAGAGCTGAATACCAGAGGTGGGGTGAGAGTGACAACCCTTTAAAACAAAGCTGCCTTCGACCAAGTGTGGTATCAAGGGGCGTAAACAAAACTGGAATCAATGGGTATCACGGGCAAACTCCCCACTGGTTAGAATCATACCTAACACGTAGGAAGCTTGTTGCAATATTTATGAAGATTTGTAGCTCAGGTTGAGGTTTCAGGTGTAGGTTTGCTCTTTGAACTGTAGGTTTGATATCCTGACGTTTCATTACCTGGCTAGGTAACATCATCAGTGGCAACCTCCAAGTGAATCGAAGCTGTTGTCCCCTGCTTTCTATTTCTATGTTTGTCCTGGCTGGGGTTGCTGGGGGTTTGTGGTGATGTCATTTCGTGTTCGTTTTCTGAGGGGTTGAGAGAGGGTATTTATATCTATGTATTTGATTATGGAGTTGTGGTTGGAGTGCCAGGCCTCTAGGAATTCTCTGATTTCGTCTTTGCTTAGAAAGATGTATTGTCCCAGTCGAAATGGTGCTTTTTTTTTCATCCGTTTTCTAGGGCTACGAGGGAGAGAGGCTCGTGTCTTTTTGTGGCTAACTGGTGTTCGTGTATCCTAGTGGCTAACTTTCTTCCTGTGTGTCGTATGTAGTGTTTGTGGCAGTCCTTGCATGGAATTTTGTAGGCGACGTTGGTTTTGTCCATGGGATGTACTGGGTCTTTTAAGTTTGCTAGTTTTTGTTTGAGAGTGTTGGTGGGTTTGGGTCGACTGGGATTCCGAGGGGTCTTAGTATTCTGGCTGTCATTTCCGAAATTTCTTTGATGTATGGTAAGCTGGTCAGGGTTCCTGGCTGGGTTTGGTCTGCTTGTCGTGGTTTGGAGATGTTT
>NW_025178372.1:0-2181 GCF_004010195.1 Chiloscyllium plagiosum | reverse complement strand
ATGGTAAGGTTCTAGGGAGTGTTGCTGAACAAATAGCCCTTGGAGTGCAGGTTCATATCTCCTTGAAAGTAAGCAGCAGGGAGATAGGATAGTGAAGAAGGCGTTTGGTATGTTTGCCTTTATTGGTAAAAGTATTGAGTTGGGAGGCCACGTTGCGGCTGTACAGGTCATTGGTTAAACGACTGTTGAAATATTGCGTACAATTCTGGTTTTCATCCTATCGGAAAAATATTGTGAGTCTTCAAAACTTTCAGAAAATATTTAAAAAGATGTTGCCAGGGTTGGAAGATTTGGGCAATCAGGATAGGTTGAATGGCTCGGGCTGCTTTCCCTCGAGAGTCTGAAGATGAGGGATGACCCAATAGAGGTTTATAAAATCATGAGGGGCATGGATAGGACAAATAGACAACGTCTTTTCCCTGGGTGGTGGGGTGTGTGTGTCCAGAACTAAAGGAGATAATATAAGGTGAGAGGGGAAAGATATGAAAAAAGACCTAAGATGCAATGTTTTCACTGAGATGTTCGATGCGTGTATGGAATGAGCTGCTAGAGGAAGTGGTGGCGGCTCGTATAATTGCAACATTTAAAACGCATCTGGATGCATCAATGAACAGGAAGTGTTTGGTAGGGAGGACTGTATTGGGTTGGGATATCTGGTTGGCATGGACGGGTTTGATTCCCTGCTGTACATCACAATTACTCTATTTAGGAAACTCGGGAAATGGAGGGGAGATGCTTTAGCTTTACTGTCTTTGGCTGAGCCATCCAAGTCTGAGCTGCATTGGACAGTGATTTTGGACGAGATTCTGAGTAAAGTCTTAGGTGAGCGGTGGAACTGTGAGGTTATCACCCTGAAGCATTGACAGAGTATAGCCACAGTGATAAGGACGCAACAGAGCTTCCGAAAGAGCATGGAGGTTCGCATGCAACATTGTCAGCTGATTATTGTGTTGACGATTGCATTGATGATGATTGCAGCGTTAGGTATTATAAAGTGTCAGGCAAAAAAGATAGGTTGTGATTTGTGATAGGCAGCAAATTAAGCGTCTGGGTTGGCTTCTGGGTGGGCTTTAGCTGTCACTGTGCCCCAGGTGTGTTTAGATCTGAAGCCCACCATCAAAGACATCATTGTAATGTAAGGTGACGCGACGATAGCTGAGCAGCTGTCGTGGGGACTAAGATGGGCCTGGCGTAACCAGGAAGCCTGTGGTGCACAGACGAAGTCTTGGGATTAGTGCCTACACATTTATTGACTATTCTTATCTCAGTGGCATATTGGGTGGCTCACTGTACTGGATGCGACGTGCTGAGGAAGATAGTGTGGTATAGCTTTTGGCCACCTTGCTTTCAGGATTTGGTGGATAACATATTATTGCAATGTGATATCTATGTTCAAAATAATGTCCGGAAGGTTGTAACGATACCTAAAGACGCTGAGAAAGAAGAGATATATGTTGTCGTCATTGACATGTTCAGTGGATGGGTAGACGCGACCCCATGGCAAGATATTGGAGTAGGCACGGTGGTAGAGATTTTAACAACTGAAGTTATTCCAAGGTTTGGCATGCCATCTGGAATCAGTTTGAATAATAGGTCTGCCTTTATCCCGAAGATGGTTAATTTGTTGCTACAGACTTTGCGGATTAAGCAGAGGTTTGGCTCTGTGCATCATCCCCATTCGCAGGGAATGGTGGAACTGATTATTAATACTTTGAAAGCTGAGTTGAACATAATTTGCGCATGTCTCTATCGTACATGCGTCGATGCTGTGCACTGGCATTAATGGGTTACCAAGTGTGGACTCACTGCATCATTAACTTGTCGCCACATGAGACACTTCCCACTAGACCCATGCCAATGCCGAAGCGGAAGGGTCCATTTGGCGGGCCTAGCTTGGAACAATTGGAACTTAAACTTAAGTGGTACATGCAACTGCTGACTATGATATGTGAGAGTATGCACACACATGAAATGCTGAGGAAGTTGGCATCTGGCAACAAGGATGGGCCTATTACACCTGGAGATCAGGTGTATGTAATGGTTTCCAGAGAACGTGGAACAAGCCATGTGGAAGGGGTCCCTTTACGGGAACCAGGGCCTCAGTTAGTACCGTCACGTGGAGGGTCGCTCCGCGTGGTATCAGCTTTATCACTGTACCAAGGTGCTACCACGGGCACAGAC
>NW_025178371.1:1265-2181 GCF_004010195.1 Chiloscyllium plagiosum | reverse complement strand
GAATAGATAAGACAGAGGATGTTTCCACTGGTAGGTGAGACTAAAACAAGAGGGCATAGCCTCAAAATTAGGGGGAACAGTTTTAGGACCAAATTGAGAAGGAACATCTTCACCCACAGGATCATAAATCTCTGGAATTCCTTGCCCAATGAAGAAGTCGATGCTACTTCAGTAAACGTTTTCAAAGCTAAGATTTTTTTTTGAACAGTAAAGGAATTAAGAGATACAGTGAGAGTGTGGATAAGGGGAGCTGAGTCCATTAAAAGATGAGCCATGATCTTATTGAATGGCGGAGCAGGCTTGAAGGGCCAGAAGGCCGACTCCTGCTCCTAGTTCTTCTGTTCTTATGTGCCTTGGGAGTATTGAGGAACAAATAGACCTTGGTGTACAACTCCATCGATCCCGGGAGTTATCAGCACAGCGAGACAGGGTGGTGAAGAAGGCACATGGGATGCTAGCCATCATTAGCCAGGGTGTAGAATATAGGAGCAAGGAAGTCTCGTTGTTACTTTACAGAGTATTGGTTAGGTCATATCTGAAATACTGTGTACAGTTCTGGTCATGACACTGTCAGAAGGATGTGATTGGACTGGAAGGGTGTAGAGGAGATTTACCAGGATGTTCCTGGGATTGAAAGTCTTTCCTGTGAGGAAAGACTGGTTAGACTGGGTTTGTTTTCTCTGGAGCAGAGGAAGCATGGGGGGAGTCTGAAGAAGAGATACAAAATGTTGAGACGCATAGACAAAGTCAATCGTGATCATCTTTTCCCCATGGCGGGCATGTCTAAGATCAGAGGGAATAAGCTTAATGTGAAGAAAATGTGTTTTAGAGGGGATTTGATTAAGCTTTTTTTTCTCCCAGAGGGTGGTAGACATATGGAATGTGCTGCCTGAGATTGTGGTGGAGGCAGGTCCTC
>NW_025178371.1:0-277 GCF_004010195.1 Chiloscyllium plagiosum | reverse complement strand
ACAGGTTCCTGGTCTCTCTCCTTCGTGTGAGGTAACCAGGGCAATGGTTAAACAAAATCCATCAATAAGGGGTGATGTGACACCACAGCAAGTGAAAGGATTGCTGAAACTTTCCGAAAGCGTGAAGATAATCCAGGTGCAGTGGTTGGTATGATGTCCCTAATTACAGCAGATCCAAAAAGCAGATTTTTAGATTACTTACAATGTGGAAACAGACCCTTCGGCCCATCCACACCGACCCGCCGAAGCGTAACCCAGCCAGACCCATTCTCCTACA
>NW_025178370.1:0-2181 GCF_004010195.1 Chiloscyllium plagiosum | reverse complement strand
CAGACATTAGCTGTGTGAGTATGAGGTGTTTCTTACATTTGCTGCATTAGGTTGAGGTGTTTCAGACTGTAGCTGTGTGAGTTTGAGGTGTTTCAGACTGTATCTGTAGGAGGTTGAAGTGTATCAGACCGTAGCAGTGTGTGTCTGAGATGTTTCAGACAGTAGCTGTATGATTTTGAGGTTTTTCAGACTGAAGCTGTGTGAGTTTTAGATGTTTCAGACTGTAGCTGTATGAGTTTGAGGAGTTTCAGACTGTTGCTGTATGAGGTTGAGATGTTTCAGGCAGTAGCTGTGTGAGTCTGTGGTGTTCCAGACCTAGCTGTGTGAGTTTGAGATGTTTCAGACCGTAGCTGTGTGGGTTTGAGGTGTTTCAGACTGTTGCTGTATGAGGTTGATGTGTTTCAGACAGTAGCTGTGTGAGTTTGAGGTGTTTCAGACTGTAGCTGTGTGAGTTTGAGATGTTTCAGACAGTAGCTGTGTGAGTTTGAGGTGTTTCCGACTGTTGCTGTATTTGGTTGATGTGTTTCAGACAGTAGCTCTGTGNNGACTGTTGCTGTATTTGGTTGATGTGTTTCAGACAGTACCGGTGTGAGTTTGATGTTTTTCAGACCGTTGCTGTATTAGGTTGATGTGTTTCAGACAGTATGTGTGTGAGTTTGAGGTGTTTCAGACTGTTGCTGTATTAGGTTGATGTGTTTCTGACATTAGCTATGTGAGTTTGAGGTGTTTCAGACTGTAGCTGTATGAGGTTGAGATGTTTCAGACCGTAGCTATGTGAGTTTGAGGTGTTTCAGACATAAGCTGTATTAGGTTGACGTGTTTAAGACTGTAGATGTGAGAATTTTAGATGTTTCAGACTGTAGCTGTATGAAGTTGAGATGTTTCAGACAGGAGATGTGTGAGTCTGTGGTGTTCCAGACCGTAGCTGTGTGAGTTTGAGGTGTTTCAGACCGTAGCTGTGTGAGTTTGAGGTGTTTCAGTCATTAGCTGTATTTGGTTGAGATGTTTCAGACTATAGCTGTGTGTATTTGTGGTGTTTCAGACTGTAGCTGTAGGAGGTTGAAGTGTATCAGACCGTATCAGTGCGAGTCTGAGATGTTTCAGACAGTAGCTGTATGAGTTAGAGGTGTTTCAGACTGTAGCTGTGTTATGTTGAGGTGTTTCAGACTGTAGATGTGAGAGTTTTAGTTGTTTCAGACTGTCGCTGTATGAGGTTGAGATGTTTCAGACAGTAGTTGTGTGAGGCTTGGTGTTCCAGACCATAGCTGTGTGGGTTTGCGATGTTTCAGACCGTAGCTGTGCGAGTTTGAGGTATTTCAGAGTGTTGCTGTACTAGGTTGATGTGTTTCATACCGCACCTGTGTGAGGTTGAGGTGTTTCAGTCTGTAGCTGTATGAGTTTGAAATGTTACAGACCGTAGCTGTGTGAGTTTGAGTTGTTTCAGATTGTTGCTGTATTAGGTTGATGTTTTTCAGACCGTAGCTGTGTGAGTTTGAGTTGTTTCAGATTGTTGCTGTATTAGGTTGATGTTTTTCAGACCGTAGCTGTGTGAGTTTGAGTTGTTTCAGATTGTTGCTGTATTAGGTTGATGTTTTTCAGACCGTAGCTGTGTGAGTTTGAGTTGTTTCAGATTGTTGCTGTATTAGGTTGATGTTTTTCAGACCGTAGCTGTGTGAGTTTGAGGTGTTTCAGTCATTAGCTGTATTAGGTTGAGATGTTTCAGACTATAGCTGTGTGTATTTGTGGTGTTTCAGACTGTAGCTGTAGGAGGTTGAAGTGTATCAGACCGTATCAGTGCGAGTCTGAGATGTTTCAGACAGTAGCTGTATGAGTTAGAGGTGTTTCAGACTGTAGCTGTATTAGGTTGAGGTGTTTCAGACTGTAGATGTGAGAATTTTAGATATTTCAGGCTGTCGCTGTATGAGGTTGAGATGTTTCAGACAGTAGTTGTGTGAGGCTTGGTGTTCCAGACCATAGCTGTGTGGGTTTGCGATGTTTCAGACCGTAGCTGTGCGAGTTTGAGGTATTTCAGAGTGTTGCTGTACTAGGTTGATGTGTTTCATACCGCAGCTGTGTGAGGTTGAGGTGTTTCAGTCTGTAGCTGTATGAGTTTGAAATGTTACAGACCGTAGCTGTGTGAGTTTGAGTTGTTTCAGATTGTTGCTGTATTAGGTTGATGTT
>NW_025178369.1:0-2181 GCF_004010195.1 Chiloscyllium plagiosum | reverse complement strand
AACCAGCCCCACAGTCACTGACACCAATCTCCCACTGTCTGATATGAACCAGCCCCACAGTCACTGATGCCAATCTCCCCCTGTCTGATATAAACCTGTCCCACAGTCACTGACACCAATCTCCCCTTGTCTGTTATAAACCTGCCACACAGTCACTGACACTATTGTCATCGGGTCTGACATAAACTTTGATTCCCATTCTTCCTGGCAGGAGTGTAGGGCCATGTGTGTAATGTTCAAGTCAGTAAGAATTGTCAGCAAGGATTCATCAACTTTGTTTTTGGAGATTTTAATGCCGGGGAACTTTTCAGATATCAAATTTCAGTTCTTTTCCCAGGGAGCAAGTTCCATTAGAAGCAGATATTCAATATTAGTTGAACACTAATTGCCTGTGAAATTTTTCTGAATTTGACAGACTGATCACAGAGAGCTGGTTTTAAAGGGTCGCTATACCCTGAAGAAAGCTGTCAGCTACGATGACAAGAATCTTCAACGCTACTCTCGTGATAAGGAAGTAACTTCAGCAGAAGCAAGCCCTAACTGTGAGGACGAACTTGATTCAATGCTTGATGTCACAAGCCACAGGAGTAATGGAATATTCCAACCTCTGCAGTCACTTGTAGACCTGTTGGTGTGGGAGCTGACTACATCAACTTGCACTGCTTGAACAGGTCACTCCCAGGTGTGAATCTGCTGATGTGTCGGAGGTTGGATGAAGTTGTGAATCCTTTCTCTCACACAGGGCAGGCGAATGGCCACGACACCGCATCCAAACGCGGAACTCTCCAAATGTTGAAGATGCTGTTATGAAGTTGAAGGTGTATACTGTACCTTTACGGGAGAGTGAAGGATGTTTTGGCAGTGAGAGCAACTGTCGTGTGACGACTATGACTTGAAAATATGTAACATTTGGTTGTAAACTAGATACCTCAGTAGTTTGACCACCATTTGAATTCAACCAATCAATTTAAATTATACCCCAGTATACTAAAACGCAATGGAATGTGAATATTACCGTTTTGACAACTTAGAACCAGTGAGATGATCCGATATTTGGGGTATCAAAGGTCAGCATTTTGAGAGTTAGCTGGAGAGAGAGAGAGAGACTGCCATCCAAAACACTCTCGATCAAAGGTACTTTTTTTACCCTTGCAGCAGAAGTCTAAAGCCGACCCAGGGAGATCTAAAACAGGAAGATCGACACAGGAGACGGTAGCCGCTGTCTGGCTTTGAAACTTAATATGTTGCACAGTTTAATCGGGGTTTATTGGATCAGTATATTGTTATAGAGTTGGACATAGAAAACAGATCTTTAAGAGAAAAGTGGTTCAGAGTTGTAAATAGCTATTGTTTACATAGAACATAGAAAAGTACAGTACAGAACAGGCCCTTTGGCCCACGATGTTGTGCCAAGGATTAATCCTAATGTAAAATAAAATAACTTAACCTACACACCCCTCACTTCACTGCTATCCATGTGCATGCCCAGTAGTCGCTTTATTGTCCCCAATGACTCTGCTCCCACCACCACCGCTGGCAACAGCATTCCATGCGTTCACAAGAAACTACCTCTGACGACCCCGTTTAACCTTTCTCCTAATAACTTAAAACTATGATTCCTCGTGCCAGTCAATCCTGCCCTGGGGTAAAGTCTCTGGCTATTGACTCTATCTATTACTCTCATTACCTTGTATACCTCGATCAGGTCTCCTCTCTTCCTCCTTCCCTCCAGAGAGAAAAGTCTGAGCTTCGTCAATCTCTCTTCATAAGGTAAGTCCTCCAGTCCAGGCAGCACTGGTAAATATTCTTTGCACCCTCTCCAAAGCCTCTGTATCTTTCCTATAGTTGGGCATCCAGAACCGGACACAATATTCTAAGTGTGGTCTCACCGGGGGCTTGTAGAGATGCAGCGAAACCTCTCGGCTCTTAAACTTGATTCCCTGTTAATGAAAGCCAAAACACCATATGCTTTCTTAACAACCCTATCCACTTGGGTGGCATATTTGCAGGAACTATGTACTTGAACACCAAGATCCCTCTGTTCCTCCACACTGCCAAGATCAGGTATTTAATCCTGTATTCAGCATTCTATTTCAACCTTTCAAATTGCATCATTTAGCATTTATCCAGGTTTAATTCCATCTGTCTTTTTTCAGCCCAGCTCTGCATCCTGTCTATGTT
>NW_025178368.1:2084-2181 GCF_004010195.1 Chiloscyllium plagiosum | reverse complement strand
AGGCCCAGTGCAGTCTGGAACAAGGCCCGGTGCAGACTGGAGCAAGGCCCCGTGCAGAGTGGAGCAAGGCCCAGTGCAGGCTGGAGCAAGGCCCGGT
>NW_025178368.1:0-1689 GCF_004010195.1 Chiloscyllium plagiosum | reverse complement strand
GGGGGGGATCTGTGCGGAGGAGAGTCCACCGGTGCAGTTGTGTCGAGCGATCGTGGGGAGAGTCAGAGCCCAATATGGCTGATATCAAGGTCTGCCAGCAACTGGAGCAGCAATGAGAACAGCTCCAGGCAGGGTGTGGTGTGGTCAGGAGACAGGGTGCAGTGGAGCCTGGACCAAGGCCCGGTGCGGACTGGAATAAGGCCCGGTGTAGACTGGAACAAGGTCCGGTGGAGACTGGAGCAAGGCCCAGTGCGGACTGGAACAAGGCCCGGTGCTGACTGGAACAAGGCCCGGTGCAGACTGGATCAATGCCCAGTGCGGACTGGAACAAAGCCCGGTGCGGACTGGAACAAGGACCGGTGCGGACTGGAACAAGGCCCGGTGCAGACTGGAACAAGGCCCAGTGCGGACTGGAACAAGGCCCGGTGCAAACTGGAACAAGGCCCGGTGCGGACTGGAACAAGGCCCGGTGCAGACTGGAACAAGGCCCGGTGCGGACTGGAGCAAGGCCCAGTGCGGACTGGAGCAAGGCCCAGTGGGGACTGGAACAAGGCCCGGTGCAGACTGGAGCAAGGCCCGGTGCGGACTGGAACAAGACCCGTTGCAGACTGGAGCAAGGCCCGGTGCGACTGGAACACAGCCCGGTGCAGACTGCAACAAGGCCCGGTGCAGACTGGAGCAAGGCCCGGTGCAGACTGGAACAAGGCCCGGTGCAGACTGGAGCAAGGCCCGGTGCGGACTGGAAAAAGACCCAGTGCAGCCTGGAACAAGGCACGATGCAGACTGGAGCAAGGCCCTGTGCAGACTGGAACAAGGCCCGGTGCGACTGGAGCAAGGCCCCGTGCAGAGTGGAGCAAGGCCCAGTGCAGGCTGGAGCAAGGCCCGGTGCAGACTGGAGCAAGGCCCCGTGCAGACTGGAACAAGGCCCGGTGCAGACTGGAACAAAGCCCAGTACAGACTGGAACAAGGCCCGGTACAGACTGGAACAAGGCCCGGTGCGGACTGGAACAAGGCCCGGTGCGGACTGGAACAAGGCCTAGTACGGACTGGAACAAGGCTCGGTGCAGACTGGAACAAGGCCCAGTGCGGACTGGAACAATACCCGGTGCAGGCTGGAACAAGACCCGGTACAGACTGGTGCAAGGCCCGATGCAGACTGGAACAAGGCACGGTGCGGACTGGAACAAGGCCCGGTGCGGACTGGAGCAAGGCCCAGTGCGGACTGGAACAAGGCCCGGGGCAGATTGGAACTAGGCCCCGTGCGGACTGGAACAAGGCCTGAGGAGACTGGAACAGGGCCCAGTGCGGACTGGAGCAAGGCCCGGTGCAAACTGGAACAAGGCCCGGTGCGGACTGGAACAAGGCCCGGTGCGGACTGGAGCAAGGCCCGGTACAGACTAGAACAAAGCCCGGTGCAGACTGGAGCAAGGCCCGGTGCGGACTGGAGCAAGGCCCGGTGCAGACTGGAGCAAGGCCCGGTACAGACTGGAGCAAGGCCCAGTGCGGACTGGAACAAGGCCCGGTGCAGACTGGAACTAGTCCCCGTGCGGACTGGAACAAGGCCCGATGCAGACTGGAACAAGGCCCAGTGCGGACTGGAGCAAGGCCCGGTTCGGACTGGAACAAGGCCCGGTGCGGACTGGAACAAGTCCCGGAGCGGACTGGAACAAGGCCCGGTACAGACTGGAA
>NW_025178367.1:0-2181 GCF_004010195.1 Chiloscyllium plagiosum | reverse complement strand
TGTTTAAGAAAGGATCAAGACAAAAGATGGAAACTTATAGTCCGATTAGACAAATTTCAGTTGGCGATAAAAATCCAGAATCCATCCAAAAGGATGAGATTTCTAAATTCTTGGAAGTACAGGGACGAATTAGAAGAAGTAAGCATGGGTTTAGTCAGAGGAGGTCGTGCCTGACAAACCTGTTAGAAGACATTTAAAGAAATAACAAGTAAGTTAGACCAGAGAAACCCAGTGGATGTTATCTACTTAGACTTCCAAAAGGGCGATGGAAAGATGTCTGAGTGGAGGCTGCTGTATAAGTTGAGGGCCCATGGTGTTCGACGTCAGCAACTGGCATGTACTGAGGATTGGCTGTCTGACAGAAGGCAGATATTTGGGATAAAATGTTCTTTTTCAGCATGGCAGCTGGTGGCAAGTGGCGTCCCGCAGGGTTCAGTGTTGTCTCCCTAGCTGTTCACTTTATACATCAATGATCTGAATGAAGAGACTGTGGCATTCTGGCGAAGTTCGCCGATGATATGAAGTTAGGTGAACAGGCAGGTAGGTCTGAGGAGGTGCGGAGGCTACAGAAAGATTTAGACAGTTCAGGAGAATTATGCAAGAAATGGCTGATGAAATTCAACGTGAGCAAATGTGAGGTCATGCACCTTGGTAAAAAGACCACAGGCATGGATTATTTTATAGACGGTGAGAAAATGCATAAAGCCAAACTACAAAGGTATATAATAATACTCGTGTGGGATTCTGTAAAGAATGATTTGCAGGCTGAGTCCGTGGTTAAGAAAGCAAATGTAATGTTGTCATTTATTTCGGGAGGGTTGTAATGTAAAAGCAGTGAAATGGGACGGATACTTTATAAAGCTCCGGTTAGGCAACATTTAGAATATTGTGTCCAGTTTTGGACGCCCTCAGGAAGGACATAATGTCACTGGAGCGTATCTAGCCGAGATTCACTCGAATGGTTCCTGGAATGTTAGGCCTTACACATGATGAACGGCTGAAGATCCTGGAATTATATTCATTAGAGGAGAAATCTAGTAGAAGCTTATAAGATAATGTATGGCTGAGAAAGGGTGGACGCTGGAATTTTTTTCTGTCAGGTGAGGATACTTGTACTCGTAGGAACAGCCTTAAAATTGGAGGGCGTCAATTTCAAACGGAAATGAGGAGACATTACTTCAATCAGAGAGTGGCGGCCCTGGAGAATTCATGGCAACAGAGCGCAGTGGAGGCTGGGACATTAAATGTCTTCAAGGCAGAGATTAATATAATGTTTAATCTCACAAGGAATTAAGGGATATGGAGTTTGAAATGCCCATCTGCAATGATTGAAGGGCGGAGTGGACTCGATTGGCTGAATGGCCTTATTTCCACTCCTGTTACTAATGGACTTATAGAATCATTAAATATGATCAAGGCTGAGGGAGACGGATTCTTTAAACAACGGTTATGGGGAAAATTGCATGGAAGTAGAAAAGGGAAATATCAGAATAAATGTAATGTTATTGAAAGGAAGGACAGATTCAGTGAGGGCTAGGAATGCTATTGCACCTCTGTCTGATGATATTCCCTTTCCAATAGCCCTGTGTTCACTGGAACATCAACCTCTCTCCCTCTGGAGTGAGGCACAGTTTGGAATGCAATCAACGGATTCATGGAATTCATAAATGCAATACTAATAGCCAGAAAGGACCAACAGAGGACTGTGATGATACAGATTGGTATGGAAGACCTCAGGCAGATACCCTCCAAGGCCAACCAATGACCTGCACTGTGCAGTAGAACATCCTGTGTCTGTTGGTGAGGAGTGCTGAAGATGCAAACTCTACATCACTGTCGTATCTCCGTCCTTCACAAACCAAATCTAAACAGACGGGTGGAGGGTGGAGGGATGGAGTGATATGCTTTTGCTTAATTTGTTGTTAACAGCGTCAGAAGTAAGGGTTTGGTTCGAGAGATTTTGGATAGCGACTGTTCAGCCAAAAGTACAGGTTAGCTCAGGTAAAGTCCTTTAAAATTTTGTCTTACAAGAGTGAGACGGCAGTTAGAGCAGTTGCGTGTTTCTTCTGCTGGATGCAGGAGCTCAGGGAAACTGCTACTATCCCCGATGACTACATGCGTTTGAGATTCACCCGTCTGCAGCTCCTTGGAGAATGTTTTAGGGAGCTGGAGCTGGATGCA
>NW_025178366.1:0-2181 GCF_004010195.1 Chiloscyllium plagiosum | reverse complement strand
CTCACTTACCCTCGCACTGCACAATGACTCACTTCCCCTCACCCTGCACCAGGTCTCACTTCCCCTCGCCCTGCACCAGTATTCACTTCCCCTCACACAGCACCAGGACTCACTTCCCCACGCACTGCACCAGGACTCACTTTCACTCGCGCAGCACCAGGGCTCAGTTCCCCTCGCGCAGCACCATGGCTCACTTATCCTCGTGCTGCACCGGGATTAACTTCTCCTCGCGCTGCACCAGGTCTCACTTCCCCACACGCTGCACCAGGACTCACTTCCCCTCACGCCGCACCAGGACTCACTTTCCCTCGTGCTGCACCAGGACTCACTTCCCCTCACCCTGCACCATGTCTCACTTCCCCTCACCCTGCACCAGGGCTCACTTCCCCTCGCGCTGCACCAGGACTCACTTCACCTTATGCTGCACTCGGTCTCACTTCCCCTCGCATTGCACCAGGACTCACTAGCCCTCGCGCTGCACTAGGTCTCACTTCCCCTCGCACTGCACCAGGACTCACTTTCCCTCACCCTGCACCAGGTCTCACTTCCCCTCGCCCTGCACCAGTATTCACTTCCCCTCGCACTGCACCAGGACTCACTTTCACTCGCGCAGCACTAGGGCTCACTTCCCCTCGGCCTGCACCAGGTCTCACTTCCCCTCGCCCAGAACCAGGTCTCACTTGCCCTTGCGCTGCACCAGGACTCACTCTTCCTTGTGCTGCACCAGGACTCACTTGCCCTCGCGCTGCCCCTGAACTCACTTTCCCTCGTGCTGCACCAGGACTCACTTCCCCTTGCACGGCACCAGGGCTCACCTCCCCTGGCCCTGCACCAGGGCTCACTTCCCCTCGCGCTGCACCAGGAATCACCTCACCCAATACTGCACTAGGTCTCACTTCCCCACACGCTGCACCAGGACTCACTTCCCCTCGTGCTGCACTAGGTCTCACTTCACCTCGCGCTGCACCAGGACTCACTTCCCCTCGCCCTGCACCAGGTCTCACTTCCCTTCGCGCTGCATAAGGACTCACTTCCCCCGTGCTGCACCAGGACTCACTTCCGCTCGCACTGCACCAGGGCTCACTTCCCCTCGGCCTGCACCAGGGCTCACTTCCCTTCGCACTGCACCAGGACTCACTTCCCCTCGGCCTGCACCTGGTCTGACTTCCCCTCGCGCTGCACCAGGACTCACTTCCGCTCACCCTGCACCAGGTCTCACTTCCCCTCGCCCTGCACCAGTATTCACTTCCCCTCACACAGCACCAGGGCTCACATCCCCTCGCCCTGCACCAGGACTCACTTCCCCTCGCACTGCACAATGACTCACTTCCCCTCACTCTGCACCAGGACTCACTTCCCCTCACCGTGCACCAGGTCTGACTTCCCCTCGCCCTGCACCAGGTCTCACTTGTCTTCGCGCTGCACCAGGACTCACTTCCTCTTGTGCAGCACCAGGACTCACTTCCCCTCGCACTGCACCAGGGCTCACATCCCCTCGCCCTGCACCAGGTCTCACTTCCCCTCGCCCTGCACCAGGACTCACATCCCCTCGCCCTGCACCAGGTCTCACATCCCCTCGCCCTGCACCAGGTCTCACTTCCCCTCGCGCTGCACCAGTTCTCACTTCCACTCGCCATGCACAGTTCTCACTTCCCTCGCCCTGCACCAGGTCTCACTTCGCCTCGCGCTGCACCAGCACTCACTTCCCCTCGTGCTGCACCAGGACTCACTCTCCCTCGTGCTGCACCAGGACTCACTCTCCCTCGTGCTGCACCAGGACTCACTTCCCCTCGCGCTGCCCCTGAACTCACTTTCCCTCGTGCTGCACCAGGACTCACTTCCCCTCCACCCGGCACCAGGGCTCACTTCCGCTCGCACTGCACCAGGGCTCACTTCCCCTCGTGCTGCACTAGGTCTCACTTCCCCTCGGCCTGCACCTGGTCTCACTTCCCCTCGCGCTGCACCAGGACTCACTTCCCCTTGTGCTGCACAATGACTCACTTCCCCTTGTGCTGCACCAGGGCTCACTACCCCTCGCCCTGCACCAGGACTCACTTGCCCTCGCCCTGCACCAGGACTCACTTCCCCTCACCCTGCACCATGTCTCACTTCCCCTCGCCCTGACCAGTACTCACTTCCCCTCGCACTGCACCTGGACTCACTTCCCCTCGCCCTGCACCA
>NW_025178365.1:0-2181 GCF_004010195.1 Chiloscyllium plagiosum | reverse complement strand
CAGTGATCACTCCCTCCCTCTCTCTGTGATCACGCTCTGTCTGTGATCAATCCTTCCCTTCTCTGTGATCACCCTCTGACAGTGATCACTCTCTCCCTCTCACCGTGATCACCCTCTGACAGTGATCACTCCCTCCCACTCTCTGTGATCACCATCTGTCAGTGATCACTCCCTCTCTCTCTCTTTGATCACCCTCTGATCGTGATCACTCGCTCCCTCTCACCGTGATCACCCTCTGACAGTGATCACTCCCTCCCTCTCTCTGTGATCACCATCTGTCAGTGATCACTCCCTCCCTCTCTCTGTGATCACCCTCTGACAGTGATCACTCCCTCCCCCTCTCCGTGATCACCCTCTGACTGTAATCACTCCTTCCCTCTCTCTGGATCACCCTCTGACAGTGATCACTCCCTCCCTCTCTCTGTGATCACCCTTTGACAGTGATCACTCCCTCCCCCTCTCCGTGATCACCCTCTGACTGTAATCACTCCCTCCCTCTCTCTGGATCACCCTCTGACAGTGATCACTCTCTCCCTCTCTCTGTGATCACCCTCTGACAGTGATCACTCCCTCCCTCTCTCTCTCTTTGATCACCCTCTGACAGTGATCACTCTCTCCCTCTCTCTGTGATCACCCTCTGACAGTTAATCCTCCCTCCCTCTCTCTGTGATCCCTCTGACAGTGATCACTCCCTCCCTCTCTCCGTGATCACCCTCTGACAGTGATCACTCCCTCCCTCTCTCCGTGATCACCCTCTGACAGTGCACTCCCTCCCTTTCTCTGTGATCACCCTCTGACAGTGATCACTCTCTCCCTCTCTCTGTGATCACCCTCTGACAGTAATCACTCCCTCCCCCTCTCTGTGATCACCCTCTGTCAGTGATCACTCCCTCCCCCTCTCCGTGATCACCCTCTGACTGTAATCACTCCCTCGCTCTCTCTGTGATCACCCTCTGACAGTGATCACTCCCTCCCCCTCTCGGTGATCACCCTCTGACTGTAATCACTCCCTCCCTCTCTCTGTGATCACCCTCTGACAGTGATCACTCCCTCCCTCTCTCTGTGATCACCCTCTGTCTGTGATCAATCCTTCCCTTCTCTGTGATCACCCTCTGACAGTGATCACGCCCTCCCTCTCTCTGTGATCACCCTCTGACAGTGATCACTCTCTCCCTCTCAGTGATCACCCTCTGACAGTGATCACTCCCTCCCTCTCTTCGTGATCACCCTCTGTCAGTCGTCACTACCCCCCTCTCTCTGTGATCACTCTCTGACAGTGATCACACCCTCCCTCTCTCTGTGATCACTCTCTCACAGTGATCACTCTCTCCCTCTCTCCGTGATTACCCTCTGACAGTGATCACTCCCTCCCTCTCTCCGTGATCAACCTCTGACAGTGCACTCTCTCCCTCTCTCCGTGATTACCCTCTGACAGTGATCACTCCCTCCCTCTCTCTGTGATCACCCTCTGACAGTGATCACTCCCTCCCTCTCTCCGTGATCAACCTCTGACAGTGCACTCCCTCCCTCTCTCTGTGATCACCCTCTGACAGTGATCACTCCCTCCCCCTCTCTGTGATCACCCTCTGACAGTGATCACTCCCTCCCACTCACTGTGATTACCCTCTGACAGTGATCACTCCCTCCTACTCACTGTGATCACTGTCTGACAGTGATCACTCTCTCCCTCTCTCTGTGATCACCCTCTGACAGTGATCACTCCCTCCCTCTCTCTCTGATAACCCTCTAACAGTAATCACTCTCTCCCTCTCTCTGTGATCACCCTCTGACAGTGATCAATCCCTCCCTCTCTCCATGATCACCCTTTGACAGTAATCACTCCCTGCCTCTCTCTGTGATCACCTTATGACTGTAATCACTCCCTCCCTCTCTCTGTGATCCCCCCTGACAGTGTTCACTCTCTCCCTCTCTCTGTGATCACCCTCTGACAGTGATCACTCCCTCCCTCTCTCTGTGATCACCCTCTGACGGTGATCATACTCTCCCTCTCACTGTGATCATCCTCTGACAGTGATCACTCCCTCCCTCTCTCCGTGATCACACTCTGACAGTGATCACTCCCTCCCTCTCTCCGTGATCACTCTCTGACAGTGATCACTCCCTCACTCTCTCTGTGATCACACTCTAACAGTGATCACTCTCTCCCTCTCTCTGTGATCA
>NW_025178364.1:0-2181 GCF_004010195.1 Chiloscyllium plagiosum | reverse complement strand
TCCTGCCTGCCAACCAGTTCCCAATCTATGTCAATACATGAGCCCCAATCCTCTTGTTCGTTAGGATTAACCTGATTCACTTGGACATACTTCATCCTATCAGCTCTTTGCGTTACTCAGATCCTGTTTAATTTCATCCCTGCATTCTCTATTCTCTCAGCTTTCTGCAGGTTTGAACTCCAGATAACCAACATCACCTTCCCTATTTGGTCTTCCCTACTCTGGCTGCCTTTTGACATCCCAGGCTGAGAGTCTAGATTTGGCAGTCCCACCCTTACGCCTTGTGGGAACAGATTCTGAACAATCTCTGTCTCATCCTTCGAGGGCTTCCACTACCCTGACACTGATTTCCCACCATGTCCTGGTGCCAGTCCACTTTTGATAAATCACCACACAGTTTAGTAAAATAGTTCATTCGCCAATGAAAACTTTTACACTTGGTTCTCCATGGTTCTCCATTTCCATCCCTCCTCTCAATCTCACTGAGTTCTGATCACTGTCACTGAAATGCTCCCCCATTGATAGCCCTTCCAGCTGCCCACATTCATTCAATAAATGATGGTCGAAAACTGTCCCTTCTCTTTCACCATCACCTTCTCAGGGGCAATTAGGGATGGGCAATAAATGCTGGCCCTGCCAGTGACACTCACATCCCAAGAAGCAATTTGAACAATGTCTGTTCTTTTGTCTGGTTTATTCTGTATTGACTACAAATGTTCAATAAGATTGTATTGCCAGTGAATATGCTGAGAGTCAAAATCCATTTGTTTGGAAGGGATTAAAATTGTTTCTCTTGTCTTTCAGGCCGTGAGAACTCTCAGCCCAAGCTGACCCTGCTGCCCCCCTCCCCAGAGCAGGTCAATGCCAAGGGCACTGCCACTCTGGTGTGCCTTGCCAATCCCTTCTATCCCGATGAGCTGGAGGTGCAGTGGAAGAAGGATGGTGCAGTCATTTCGGACGGGGTTCAGACCAGCAACTACCTGCGAGCTTCGGACAGCACCTACAATGTCAGCAGCCTGCTGACCCTCTTTGGGTCTGACTGGGAGTCCAACGCTCGCTTCTCCTGTGCCCTCACCCACGGGAACCTCCCCTCTCCCCTCAGCAAGTGCATCAGGAGATCAGAATGTGGGTAGAATGTTTGAGACAGTCCACAGAGGAGACACAACTTTAAAATAGAACAGGGCTGAGCTGGCAGGACAAAAGTCATTGTCAGCACTGAATTCCAACTCTCTTCCATCTCAGGACTGCTCGGAGCAAATTCTGAGGTTCAGTAGTGAAAACAGGTTGTTGCGATAGTATAGAGAGACCTTTATGCTGTGTCAAACAGTATGCTAACCCTGTTCTGGGAGTGTGTGATAGGGACAGGGTTGATTTGTGATACCAAGTCAAACCTCTCGAAGATACTGAAGACTGTCAGCTGTACAAAAACAATGTGAACCTCAGAAGTCTCTGCTTCAGTAAACCAGATCACCTTCCTGCTCAGCCATCAGTTCCAATTTAAGGTCTTGTCACTGTTTAAAAGGACAGGATTCTCACATTATTGAGAAAATCTCCACAAGTGTTTTCCTCAAGCTTCATTGTGGCTGTGAATTTGTGCAGCTTTCTGTCTGGGCTGTTAATTGCAGTCTGTTTTCTGTCAATGTCAATCTGGAAGAGGGAATAAAGATAAAGAATATTGGGTCTCTGTCTCTGTGTGCTTTGGACTTATTTTGTCCCCAGCCCCTATGTTGTGTGTCTGCAGGTATGAGACACAGTGAAAGATACAAGGTGCACGAATCTTTATTCAGTTTCCACCACCAGGAAGAAAGGAAACACCCAAGTGACCAGTGACAAGCAGTGCCCTTCACATCAGAGGGCAATGCTGTCTGTGTACTTTGGATTTTATTTTGTTTTCCAGCTTCCTCAGAGTCTGCTCGCAGAGTGAAAAAAACCTCTGACATTCCTGTTTATTTTATTTTTTTCCCCCACACTACCACCTAACTGCGGTAGTGCTTATCTTTTCCCCAGCCCCAATGTTGTGTGTGTGTGCAGGTGTGAGACACAGTGAAAACCCAAGGTGCACGAATTCAGTTTCCACCACCAGGAAGAAAGGAAACACCCGAGTGGCCAGTGACAAGCAGTGCCCTTCACATCAAAGGGCAATGCTGCCTGTGTACTTTGGATATATTATTTTATTAAACA
>NW_025178363.1:0-2181 GCF_004010195.1 Chiloscyllium plagiosum | reverse complement strand
TGTCGGAGAGTCAGTGCTGAGGGAGTGACACACTGTCGGAGGGTCAATGCTGAAAGAATGTTGTACTGTCGGAGGGTCAGTGCTGAGGGAGTGCCGCACTGTCGGAGGGTCAGAGTTGAGGGAGTGCACACTGTCGCAGGGTCAGTGCTGAGGGAGTGCCGCACTGTCGTAGGGTCAGTGCTGAGGGAGTGTTGTACTGTCGGGTGCTGAGGGAGTGCGCACTGTCGGAGGGTCAGTGCTGAGGGAGTGCGCACTGTCGGAGGATCAGTGCTGAGGGAGTGCGCACTGTCGGAGGGTCAGTGCCGAGGGAGTGCCGCACTGTCGGAGGGTCAGTGCTGAGGGAGTGCTGCTCTGTCGGAAGGTCAGTGCTCAGGGAATGTTGGACAGTTGGAGGGTCAGTATTGAGGGAGTGCCGCAGTGTCAGTGGGTCAGCACTGAGGGTTTGCTGCACTGTCGGAGGGTCAGTGCTGAGGGAATGTTGTACTGTCGGGGTGTCAGTGCTGAGGGAGTGCCGCACTGTCGGAGGGTCAGTACTGAGGTGTGCACACTGTCGGAGGATCAGTGCTGAGGGAATGTTGTACTGTCGGAGGGTCAGTGCTGAGGGAGTGCCGCTCTGTCGGAGGGTCAGTACTGAGGGAGTGCGCACTGTCGGAGGGTCAGTACTGAGGGAGTGCCGCACTGTCGGAGGGTCAGTGCTGAGGGAGTGCACACTCTCGGAGGGTCAGTGCTGAGGGGTGCACACTGTCGGAGGATCAGTGCTGAGGGAATGTTGTACTGTCGTAGTGTCAGTGCTGAGGGAGTGCCGCACTGTCGGAGGGTCAGTACTGAGGGAGTGCGCACTGCCGGAGGGTCAGTACTGAAGGGTGCACACTGTCGGAGGATCAGTGCTGAGGGGGCCGGCACTGTCAGAGGGTCAGTGCTGAGGGGATGTTGTACTGTTGGAGTGTTAGTGCTGAGGTAGTGCTGCACTGTTGGAGGGGCAGTGCTGAGGGAGCGGGCACTGTTGGAGGGTCAATACTGAGGGAGTTCCGCACTGTCGGAGGGTCAGGGCTGAGGGAATGCCGCACTGTCGGAGGGTCAGTACTGAGGGAGTTGCGCACTGTCGGAGGGTCAGTGGCGAGGGAGTGCTGCACTGTCGGAGGGTCAGTGCTGAGGGAGTGTTGTACTATCGGAGGGTCAGTACTGAGGGAGTTCCGCACTGTCGGAGGGTCAGTGCTGAGGGAGTGCGCACTGTCGGAGGGTCAGTGCTGAGGGAGCGCCGCACTGTCAGAGGGTCAGTACTGAGGGGGTGCGCACTGTCGGAGTGTCAGTGCTGAGGGAGTGCGCACTGTCGGAGGGTCAGTGCTGAGGGAGTTCCGCACTGTCGGAGGGTCAGTGCTGAGGGAGCGGCCACAGTCGGGGGGGTCAGGACTGAGGGGTGCCGCACTTTCGGGGGGTCAGGGCTGAGGGAGTTCCGCACTGTCGGGGGGTCAGTACTGAGGGAGTTCCGCACTGTCGGAGGGTCAGTACTGAGGGAGTTCCGCACTATCGGAGGGTCAGTGGCGTGGGAGTGCCGCACTGTCGGAGGGTCAGTACTGAGAGAGTTGCGCACTGTCGGAGGGTCAGTGGCGAGGAAGTGCTGCACTGTCGGAGGGTCAGTGCTGAGGGAGTGTTGTACTGTCGGGGGGTCAGTGGCGAGGGAGTGCCGCACTGTCGGAGGGTCAGTGCTGAGAGAATGTTGTACTGTCGGAGGGTCAGTGCTCAGGGAGTGCACACTGTCGGAGGGTCAGTGCTGAGGGAGTGCCACACTGTCGGAGGGTCAGTGCTGAGGGAGTGTTGTACTGTCGGGAGGTCAGTGGCGAGGGAGTGCCGCACTGTCGAAGGGTCAGTGCTGAGAGAATGTTGTACTGTCGGAGGGTCAGTGCTCAGGGAGTGCCGCATTGTCGGAGGGTTAGTGCTGAGGGAGTGTTGTACTGTCGGAGGGTTAGTGCTGAGGGAGTGCACACTGTCGGAGGGTCAGTGCTGAGGGAGTGCCGCACTGTCGGAGGGTTAGTGCTGA
Organism: Chiloscyllium plagiosum; assembly: GCF_004010195.1. NCBI lineage: Eukaryota > Metazoa > Chordata > Chondrichthyes > Orectolobiformes > Hemiscylliidae > Chiloscyllium > Chiloscyllium plagiosum. Next base: position 143 of record NW_025178363.1, on the reverse strand, counting down.
GGGAGTGCACACTGTCGGAGGGTCAGTGCTGATGGAGTGTTGTACTGTCGGAGGGTCAGTGCTGAGGGAGCGCCGAACTGTCGGAGAGTCAGCGCTGAGGGAGTGCCGCTCTGTTGGAGGGTCAGTGCTGAGGAAGTGCACAC
>NW_025178362.1:0-2180 GCF_004010195.1 Chiloscyllium plagiosum | reverse complement strand
CAGTGGTCCCAGGTTCGATTCCAGCCTCAGGCGCTATAAGTAGCACAACAAAGTACAAATCTATTTGAAAAGATGATCTGAATACATGTAAGACATTGGCTCAGCCACATTTAGATTACTGTTCTGGTCGCCTCATTATCAAAAGGATGTGGACGCTTTGGAGAGGGTACAGAGAAGGTTTATGAGGATGTCGCCTGGTATGGAAGGTGCTAGCTATGAAGAGAGGTTGAGTAGGTTAGGATTGTTTTCATTAGAAAAAAGGAGTTTAGGGGGACCTGATTGAGGTCTATAAAATCATGAAGAGTATAGATAGGGTAGATGGAGATAAGCTTTTTCCCAGGGTGCAGGATTCAATAACGAGCAGTCATGCTTTCAAGGTGAGAGGTGAAAGGTTTAAGGGGGATACACGCGGCAAGTACTTTACACAGAGGGTGGTAGGTGTCTGGGACGCGTTGCCAGCAGAGGTAGTCGAGGCAGACACGGTAGTTTCATTTAAGGTGCATCTGGACAGATGGGCAGAGGGATACAGATGCTTGGGAATTGGGCGACAGGTTTAGACAGTAATTTGGATCAGCTCAGGCTTGGAGGGAAAAAAGGCCTGTTCCTGGTTTGTAAATTTTCTTTGTGCTTTGTGTGTTCTCAACGTGCAATGGCACACCACTCACCTTTGCAATCTGAGAAACGTCTTTTCAACCACACCCCTTTGCTTTCCGTTCTCCAGACATCATCTCATCTATGTACCTCATCTTTATTTTTGCAATTATCTTTTTCACAATATCCTAATATTGTATCCTAACAGACACTTTGAAAAAATCCATTTAACCCCTATTATTTCTTTTAATTTTTTTTTAGCTTGTGTTTCCTTTTTAAAATCTATGCTAATTTGCCTTGAATAATTTGTTTCTCCAAATGCTTCTTAGCTTAATTCCATACAATAAATTTCAACAATGATCATGTCACCATGCATCTGATGGTAAAACCCAGTTGAGTGCATATTTTTGAGACGTCTGATCTTAATCTCATTTGAAGAAATCCTATTTTACGCTTGTTTTCTGTTTTTTTTTCACGATAAGTGTACAACTTGTATAAACAGTAGTACTTTTGTTTGAAATGTTGATTTTTTTTTTAAATTGGTTTTGGTTATCTATGCCTTCCTTCCTTGTAATAACAGAAATGTTGTCTCCCTCAGAGAAAAGATGTGGGGAGTCTTATAGTATGTTATGCATTTGGCATCCAATTTCTTTCAACATCAATCTATTGCTAACTTTGACCCAGCTCATGATACATGATAAAATGATGCTACTCATCTGCAATTAACAATAGCTAGGCTGGAGTTTTTGAACTCTTCATGAGTAACAATGAATGATTTAATTTCTGTTTGTGTACATTTTGGATTCTTTTTGAAGAGCAAAAATTATTGACCTTTCTAGCTTGCTTGTTTTGAAGATTAAGATAATCCTGTGGTGCTTGTCACTTTAAAAATTTACGCTGGAAAAGCACAGCAGGTCAGGCAGCATCTGAGGAGCAGGAAAATCGACGTTTCAGGCAAAAGTCCTTCATCTGGTTTCCAGCATCTGCAGTTCTCACTTTTGCCCACTTTAAAAATTATAATAATGTAACACAAGAAGTGCTTGTATTTCTAAACAATAAGTAGTAACTCTGTTTTTAAAATGTACTTTCCAAACACTACCTATTATAACAATTCTATAAACAAATTGAAATAGAAATGTTTAATAATATGCTAAATGTATCATCAAGGTTAACATTACACAGTTAATGAGCATTGACTACGTACCTTGAAGCCAGATAAAAGAACAATCTCGTATACTTGAAATCTTCTGTAATTTGTGGACAAATCAAGAATGCATTATCTGTCCTCCCTTGTTCCTGGCCCTCCCCAAGAAAGTTTAAATTTAAATTTTTGGTTTAATTTGATTTTTTTTATTGGTGCCCTTTAAGTGACTATTACGTTTTAATTTGATTTTGATTCATTTATTTCAAGAGTATAAAGAATATTCCATAGAAACAAATGTTAACATAAAGTTTGTAAATTTTGTTTGATTATTCATCTTTTGTTACAATGCCCTTTTAAGGTGCAGTCAGGTGAGTTATTCCTGTCCTATTGCACTTTGGAGGGAGAAGAAGGTATAAAATTAAAAATCACACAACACCAGGTTATA
>NW_025178361.1:0-2180 GCF_004010195.1 Chiloscyllium plagiosum | reverse complement strand
AGAGGCATTTGGATGGATATATGAATAGGAGGGATTTGGAGGGATAATGACCGGGTGCTGGCAGATAGGACTAGATTGGGTTGGGATATGGGGTCAGCATGGACGGGTTGGACCGAAGGGTCTGTTTCCACGTTGTACATCTCTATTACTCTAACTTCCACACCTTCCATTTTATATCATCCATGTGCCTATCCAGAAGTATATTAAATGTCCCTCATGCATCTAATTTTACTGCCACCAGTGGCAGTGCATTCCACTCAGCCACCACTCTGTATGTAACGAACCTACCTCTGAAATCTCACCTTAACTATCCGCTAATCATCAGAAAATTTTACCCCCTTGTAATAGCTAGTTATGTCAGGGTAAAAAAATCTCTCTATTCACTCTATGACTGTCATCACCTTGTTCACCTCTGCCAAGTCGCCCCTCACCCTTCTTCACGCCAATGAGAAAAGCCTTAGCTCCCTCAACCTTTCTTCATAAGACATGCTCTCCAGTCCAGACAGCATCCTGGTAAATTTCCTCTTTACCCTCTCTAAAGCTTCCACATCCTTCCTGTAATGAAGGGACCATAACTGACCACAATATTCCAAGTGGGGTCTAACCAGGGCTCTATAGAGCTGCAGCATAACCTCACAGCTTTAAAACTCAATCCCCAAACTAATGAAATCCCACACAATATATTCCTTCTTAACAAGCCTATCAGCTTGGGTGGCTACTTTGAGGGACCTTGGGACTTGGTAACCAAGATCCTTCTTTTCCTCCACACTGCCAAAGATCCTACCTTTAACCCTGAATTCTGCATTCAAATTCAGTCTTCCAAAATGAATGACTTCACACTTTAACCAGATTGAACTCCATCTGCCACTTCTCAGCCCAAGTCTGCATCCTGTCAATGTTCTGTTGCAACCTACAACAGCCCCCCACACTATCAACCACTCCACCAACCTTTGTGTCATTGGGAAACTTACTAACCGACTCTTCCACTCACACATCCAACTTATTCATAAAATCACAAAGAGCAGGGATCCTGTAACCACTCCCTGCAGAAAACCACTGGTCACTGAGCTCCAGGATGAATGGTTTCGATCTATCATCGCCCTCTGTCTTCTGTGGGCCAGTAATCCCGTATCCAGACAGACAGCTTTCCCTGTATCCCATGCCTCCATACTTTCTGAATGAGCCATAAAGGTGTTTTGTCACATTCTCAAAAGATTCAATAAGACTTGTAAGGCATGACCTGCCCCTGAAAAAACCATGCTGACTATCTCTGATCAAACTATGATTTCCCAATGAATAATAAATCCTGTCTCTCAGAGTCCTCTCCAATAATCTGCACACCACAGACATAAGACTGACAGGTGTGCAATTCCCAGGATTATCCCTACTCCCTTTCTTGAACAAGGGAATAATATTTTCCTGCCTCCAATCATTTGGCCCGACTCCAGTGGACAGTGAGGGTGCAAAGGTCATCACCAGGTGCGCAGCAATCCACTCCCTCGGTTCCTGTAGTAACATTGGACGCATCCAGTCTGGTTCAGCGACTTATCTATCCTTATCTTTCATAAAATTCTCAGCACATCCTCCTTCTTAACATCCACCTGTTCACGTACATCAGCCTGTTTCACGCTGTCCTCACAAACGACAAGACCCTTCTCAGTAGTGAATACTGAGTCAGAGTATTCATTAAGGGCCTCCCCTACCTCCTGTGACTCCAGGCACAAGGTCCTTCCACTATCCCAGATTGGCCTTATCCTCACTTTGGCCATGCTCTTGTTCCTCGCAAAAGTGAGGAATGCCTCACGGTTTTCCTTAATCCTTCCCAACAATGCTTTTTCATGCCCCCTTCTAGTTGCCCTAAGTCCATCTCTCGGTTCCTTCCTGGTACCTTCAGAGAATCCCTACAGTGTTGAAAGGGGCCATTTGGTCCAACACCTCCATATCAACCCTCCAAACAGTATCCAACCCAGCCCCATTCCCCCCCACCATTACTCTCCGTTTGCCCTGATTAATGCACCAAACCTACCCATCCCTGAACACTATGGGTAATTTAGCATGGCTAAGCCACCAAACTAGCACATCTTTAGGCTGTTGGGGGTGGGGGGGGGAACCCCGGAGCACCTGGAGGAAACCCACAGGGAGAATGTGCAAACACCCCACAGACAGTCGCCTGAGGCTGT
>NW_025178360.1:2030-2180 GCF_004010195.1 Chiloscyllium plagiosum | reverse complement strand
GGAGGCTTCCAGCACACTGTCCTTCATCAGTCAGGACATGAAGTACAGATGTTGGGAAGTTATATTGCAGTTGTTAAGGATGTCAGTGAGTCCGTAGTCCGATCATTGTGTTCAGTTTTGTTAACCTTGCTATTGGAAGGATATTATTAA
>NW_025178360.1:0-2016 GCF_004010195.1 Chiloscyllium plagiosum | reverse complement strand
GGGGTATCTTTTGGAAGTGTAGAGGTCATGAGAGGCATGAAGAATTTGAACACATTCTGTATTTTTTCCCAGGGTAATTGAAGAACCCCCGAGACTCGAGTCTCCCTTCCGAACATCAAAGACCTCTCGGAGATGACGACCAGGTTACTCTGGCCCAAGGCATCATGGCAGCCCGCAAAACTACCAGGACATTTAAACAGCTATTGATGACTTTAAATGACTGCGTAACCACAAACTGTAGATTGAACGTCATGTACAAAATGCCTTGCAACGACTGCAACAAATATGATATTGGACAAGAGGGCATTAAACTAGCCACCAGGAAATATGAGCATAAACTAGCCACCAAAAGTCATGATCAGCTAGAACCGGCATCATGCACATAAACGATGAGGGACATCAGTTAGACGAGGACAACACTTCCAGCCTGTGACAGACTAAACAAACACACTCACGAGAACTTCTGGCATTCCAAGCGGAACTCTATCATCAAAGGCATCCACATGGTAGAAGAGGCCAGCACAACAATAGAAAAATGAGGCTGAAACGTTCACAAAATGGTTCTGACAGAAGTGCCGAAAGGATGATCTATTTTAGTCTCCTCCAGATGACAGTTTTCAACTAACTTGATTCAGTTCGTGTGGTATCTCTAAGCAGGCTGCAGGGACTGGATAATGCAAAGGCCATAATAACATGACATTCAACCAGTTCCTGCAGGGTTACAGCACTGGCATCGACCTGACAATGTGGGAAACTATCGAGTGTGTCCTGTACATGCACAGAAAAACATCACTCACTGACTGCCCTATTGGACTCACACCTATCTTGAATATTATGATGAAAAATGTCATCAGCTGTGGTGTCAAGCAGCTCTTTCTCAGCACCAACTTGTTCAGTGAAGCTCAGTTTGAGATCTGCCAGGGCACTCATCCCCTGGCCTGATTGAAAACTTGGTTTAAACATGGACAACAAGAAAACACACAGCTAAATTCTAAGTTGAGTCAAGAGTGGCTGCACTTAAAGTTAACATAACTGCTCTTGATCAAGTGTGGAATCAAGAATTAATTGCTAAAGTGGAGCAAATGTGAATCAGAGAAACTTCTGTACTGGTTCAAGCTATACCTGGTACAAAGGAAGATGGTTGAAAGCAGCTATCTCAGCTCCACGACAGCGCTGAAGCGATTAACTCGGGGAAGTGTTTCTGGTTATGCCTGTAATTCAGAAATGGAAAGGTAAGGCACCATAATCTGAAGAGATTATGTGGTTACGCTCTTGTTAGACACAGACAATAAGTAGCACTTTAACTGGACAGTGAGTGTGCCACACAGAAAGGAGTGGCTGAATGAAGCAATACTGTGCAGGACAGTACAAACAGTCAGTGCAGGAATTGAACCAACACTGTTGGCATGAATCTGCATTACAACTAGCCATCCAACTGATTGAGCTAACGACGTCCTCAATCGACTCCTTAGGGAAGATGTTTTAATATTAATCTGTTCAGATATGTTGTTACACACCTCTGGAGTAGGTGGAAGTCGAAGCAAACTTCCAAGCTCAGAGAGAGTGTCATTATCATTGAGTTCTTAGAGTGATGTCTGTTCTCGATCTAACAATCTTTAGCTGCATAATGAAAAACTATCTCTCCACCGTAAACTCACAAGTGGGAGTGTTTTCCAATGATTGCGTAATATTCAACATCATATGTGATTACTGAGACATGCAAAATATGCAGGCGCATGCTTAAAAGCGACAAGTCACCTTATCCTTACACACATGTCAGACAACTATCACCTCGAACAACACATTCAATGCTATCGCCACAACAGAATTCCGAAGGACGAATATACTGGATATTACTGTTATCTAGAACTGGATGGACCAAATAAACTCATTATCCGTTCCAGTGAGGGGCTTATGTTGAAACATTTTGACTCTCTGTGCCTCAGTTGTTGTCTGTCACCCTGTGCTATTCCGGAACCACAATTGCCAACTGAAATAAATTCATTGTCTTTAAGA
>NW_025178359.1:0-2180 GCF_004010195.1 Chiloscyllium plagiosum | reverse complement strand
ACTATCACACTGGGCCGGGAGACTATCACACTGCGCTGGGAGACTATCACACTGGGCAGGCGACTATCACGCTGGTCTGGGAGACTATCACACTGGGCTGGGAGACTATCACACTGGGCCGGGAGATTATCACACTGGGCCGGGAGACTATCACACCGTGTTGCGAGACTATCACACCGGGTTGGGAGACTATCACACTGGCCTGGGAGACTATAACACTGGGCTGGGAGACTATCACACTGGGCAGGAGACTATCACGCTGGACTGGGAGACTATCACACTGGGCTGGGAGACTATCACACTGGACCGGGAGATTATCACACTGGGCAGGAGACTATCACACTGGGCTGGGAGACTATCACTCTGGGCCGGGAGAATATAACATTGGGCTGGGAGACTATCACACTGGTCTGGGAGACTATCACACTGGGCCGGGAGACTATCACACTGGGCCGGGTGACTATCACACTGGGCCGGGAGATTATCAGACTGGGCGGTAGACTATCACACTAGGCCGGGAGACTATCACACTGGGCTGGGAGACTATCACACTGGGCTGGGAGACTATCACACTGGGCCGGGAGACTATCACACTGGGTTGGGAGACTATCACACTGGGTTGGGAGACTGTCACACTGGGCCGGGAGACTATCACACTGGGTTGGGAGACTATCACACTGGGCCGGGAGACTATCACAATGCGCAGGTGACGATCACACTGGGCCGGGAGACTATCACACTGGGCCGGGAGACTATCACACTGGGCCGGGAGAGTATCACACTGGGCAGGAGACTATCACACTGGGCTGGGAGACTTTCACACTGGGCCGGGAGACTATCACACTGGCCTGGGAGACTATCACACTGGGTTGGGAGACTATCACACTGGGCCGAGAAACTATCACACTGGACTGGGAGATTGTCACACTGGGCTGGGAGACTATCACACTGGGCTGGGAGACTATCACACTGGGCTGGGAGATAGTCACACTGGGCTGGGAGACTATCACACTGGGCTGGGAGACTATCACACTGGGTTGGGAGACTATCACACTGGCCTGGGAGACTACCACACTGGGTTGGGAGACTATCACACTGGCCTGGGAGACTATCACACCGGGTTGGGAGACTATCACACTGGGTTGGGAGACTATCACACTGGCCTGGGAGACTATCACACCGACTATCACACTGGGCCGGGTGACTATCACACTGGGCCGGGAGACTATCACACTGGGCTGGGAGACTATCACACTGGACAGGAGACTATCACACTGGGCTGGGAGGCTATCACACTGGGTCGGGAGACTGTCACACTGGGCTGGGAGACTATCACACTGGGCCGGGAGACTATCACACTGGGCTGGGAGACTATCACGCTGGGCTGGGAGACGATCACACTGGACAGGAGACTATCACACTGGGCTGGGAGACTATCACACTGGGTTGGGAGACTATCATACTGTGCCGGGAAACTATCACACTGGGCCGGGTGACTATCACACTGGGCCGGGTGACTATCACACTGGGCCGGGAGATTATCAGACTGGGCGGGAGACTATCACACTGGGCTGGGAGACTATCACGCTGGGCTGGGAGACTATCACACTGGACAGGAGACTATCACACTGGGCCGGGAGACTGTCACACTGGGCTGGGAGACTATCACACTGGGCCGGGTGACTATCACACTGGGCCGGGAGATTATCAGACTGGGCGGGAGACTATCACACTGGGCTGGGAGACTATCACACTGGGCCGGGAGATTATCACACTGGGCATGAGACTATCACACTGGGCTGGGAGGCTATCACACTGTGCAGGAGACTATCACGCTGGGCTGGGAGACTATCACACTGGGCTGGGAGACTATCACACTGGGCCGGGAGATTATCACACTGGGCAGGAGAGTATCACACTGGGCTGGGAGACTATCACACTGGGCCGGGAGACTATCACACTGGGCTGGGAGACTATCACACTGGGCTGGGAAACTATCACACTGGGCCGGGAGAATATCACACCGTGTTGGGAGACTATCACACCGGGTTGGGAGACTATCACACTGGCCTGGGAGACGAAACACTGGGTTGCGAGACTATCACACTGGGCCGGGAGACTGTCACACTGGGTTGGGAGACTATCACACTGGGCTGCGAGACTATTACACTGGGCTGGGA
>NW_025178358.1:0-2180 GCF_004010195.1 Chiloscyllium plagiosum | reverse complement strand
ACAAACCTTCAAGCTCAGCAAGCTAATTTTCATACTTATTATCAACCTGAGCTACAAATCTTCTCAAAACATCACTAGGATTTAAATCTTGTAATATACCAAATGCAAGTCTCTGGAAATGGGTGGATCAGAGGCCTCAGGAAGAAGCCACTGTGTGAGTGCTTGTGGAGTTTCCTCGGAGTTTCCTGTTCCCAGGAGATGAATGTGAAAATAGTTACATACCCAATTCATCCTTGTTTTGATGGGATGACACTGCCTGTCTCTCAGGAAACCTGGCTGTTGAAAACCTGAATGTCAGACTGACCCATGCTCAGTCAAGAGTATGTTGCTGGAAAAGCACAGCAGGTCAGGCAGCATCTGAGTTTAGGAGAATCGACGATTCGGGACAGAGCCCTTCATCAGGATCCAATTCCTAATAAAGGGCTCTGGCCTGAAACATCAATTCTCCTGACCTGCAACACACTCTCGACTCTGATCTCCAGCATCTGCAGACCTCACTTCTTCCATGCTCAGCCAAGGCAACTAACTCTGAGGGGAAATGATTAAGGGATACTTTGATGAGGGAAACTATGCATACAATGGGAGGGAAGGGAGGTAAAGGAAGGTGCTGCCAGTGAGGTGGTGGCTCGAGTCTAGACTTTGGGAATGGGAGTGGGTGCGAGCAGTGCTGGCAAGGTCATGAAGGGAGAGGGTTTATCTGGACTTTTACAGGAGTGGTGCTATCCAGAACTTGGAGGGTAAGATGAAGGTAAGAAATGGTGGAGACCCTGTAGGAGCATGGTCTGGGTGCTATCCAAACTGTGGCTGTGGGCACTGGAAGGAGAGTGTTTAGCACAGGCACGTATTGCTCATGCACAAAGAGCAGAAACCAACAGGAGGTGATTCACAAGCTATCTCCAAAGCTACGATTCAGCAATCAGATCAACTGTAAGCTAATTTTATGACAGTTGTGTCGCTAATTGAAGTGACAGTAAAATATAACTATTTAACTGGTTGTCATCATTGTACATGTAGAATTGAATGCTGTGTTTTTGTGTGCTGTTATACAGTGGCACTATATAGATGAGAAACAGGAGGAGACCAAGGACAGTCCCCTGGCAACACCTGATAAAATGGTGCAAGAGTGGGAAGAATGTATTTGCAGGTAATTGTCTACTAGGGTTAGATTTGAAGATTTAAAGCATGGAGCCACATAAGGTTTGTCTCACCCAGTAGAAGAGGATGGTGTCATCAATCATGTCAAAGGCTGGAGCAGGTGAAGAAGGCCAAGGAGAGAGAGTTTATTTTTATCACAATCACATGTGATATCATTTGTGAATTTGTAAGGGCTGTTTTGATACTGTGGCAGGGTTTGTTACATGTATAGGAACAAATCTTATTAAAGGATTTGGAGTTGAAAGGGTTGTTGAAGATGGGGTTCTGGTTTGCAAAGATGTTACAGTCAAAGTTTGCTTTTTTCAAATAGAGGGATGATGAAGGCAGTTTGGAAGGAGAGAGGTGCAGAACCTGAATAAGCAGAACCGATAACAATATCAGTTAACCTGGGGAACAGGAAACAAATGGGGTGCCAGTATTTTAGTGAAAATAGAGTCAACAGAGTCTGAAGGAGATCTCATGAACAAGATGAGCTCAGAGAATGCATGAGGAGTGATGGGAGAGAACCTGGTCAAGCACTAGAGTTCAGCTGTAGAGGAGATGGAGAGTTTAGAGGAACTTTAGCCCTATGCATGATGGAAAGGGATGAAAATGGCCAAGGTAATTTGGTTGTATTGTGTTGAGTGACCTGAGAGATGAAAAGTTCATGAGCTTTTTGCAATTATAATTGGAGGTGAAGGTGTAGAAGATAGGGCAGATGGATTTATGATGATGGTTTGTATTAGAGAAATGATGTGGAATTTACTTTAATATTCAAGGATAATCATGGAATGGTGACTAGTTCTGCAGATGATAGAACCCAGTTGTGATTTACAATGACCAGCTAGATCAAACAGTGAATGGCTAAGCTAGTTGTTTGTCTCATTTATTCACGTTGTCAAGGGGCCTCAGGAGATGAAAAGATTCAGTTATAGGCCATAAAGATGGTAACTCAGGCAACTGTTTTTGGCTACAGGTACAACACACACATCCTAGGTCAGGCAAAACAAAGCCATGCACGAGAATTCTTAGAGGCATGGCACTCT
>NW_025178357.1:0-2180 GCF_004010195.1 Chiloscyllium plagiosum | reverse complement strand
TACAGACTGATTGAAGTACAAACATAAGGATAGGTAAGTCCCCTAGACCAGACAGGAAGCACCCAAGGTTACCAGAGGAAGTGAGGGAAGAGATTGTTGCGCCTTTGCCGATGATCTTTGCATCCCCACTGTCCACTGAAGTACTGCCTCATGATTGGAGGGTGGCAAAAGTTATTCCCTTGTTCAGGAAAGGCAATAGGGATAATCCTCCGAAATACTGGCCAGTCAGTATTACTTTTGTATTGGGAAAAGTATTGGAGAGGATTCTGATAGACAGAATTTATGATTACTTGGAAAATGATCGTTTGATTAGAGATAGTCAGCATGGCGTTTTGAGGGGCAATCATGCCTCACATAACTTATTCAATTCTTTCAAGATGAGATCAAACGCATTGATGAAGGTAGAGCAGTGGATATGATGTACATGGATTTTAGCAAGGTGGTTGATAAGTTACCCTAAGCTCGGCTCATTCAGAAAGTAAGGAAGCGTGGGATGTAGGGAAGCAGGGAAATCTGTGTGCGTGAATACAGAATTGTCTGGCCCATAGAAGTCTGAGGGTGGTAGTACATGCATAGTATACAGCCTGGAGCTGGGTGACCAGTGGTTTTCTGCAGGAATCGGTTCTGGGACAGCTGTTCTTTGTGCTTTTTATAAGTGACTTGATTGATAGAGTGAAAGGGTGTTTTTGTAAGATTTACGATGTTACAAAGATTGTTGGACTTAAGGATAGAGTGAAGGGCCGTTGTAGGTTGCAATGGGATATTGACACGATGCAGAACTGGGCTGATAAATGGCAGATGGAGTTCAACCTGGATAAGTGTGGAGTGATTCGTTTTTGAAGGTCGAATTTGAATACAGAATACAGGGTTAAAGTCGGAATTCGTGGCAGTGTGGAGGACCATTGAATCGTGTGGTCCATGTCATAGGATGCTCAAAGTTGTCACCCAAGTAGATAAGGTTATTGAGACGTATGGTGTTTTCATTAGCCGGGGATTGAGTTTAAGAGCCATGAGGCTATGCTGCAGAGCCAAAACGCTCTGGTGGGTCTCCACTTAGAATTTTGTGTTCAGTTCTAGTCGCCTCATTACTGCAAAGATGTTGAGTCTTTGGAGAGGGTGCCGAAGAGATTTACCAGGATGCTGCCTCGACTGGAAGGCATGTCATACAAAGAAAAGTTGGGGTAGCTGGACGTTTCTCCTTGGAGCAATGAAGAATTGGAGATGAATTGATAGACATGGGCAAGATGATGAGAGGCATAGATAGAGTGGATATCCACAGACTTCCTCGCAGGGCGGAAATGGCTATCTCGAGAGGGCATAATTTTAAGGTGATAGGAAGAAGGTTTAAGGAAGATGTAAGAGGTAGGTTCTTTACACAGACAATGGTGGGTTCGTGAAATGCACTGCCAGCTTTGGTAGTAGAGTATGCTGTATTCATGATATTTATGTGACTATTGGATAGGCACATGAATGTTAGTAGAATGAAGAGTATGTTAGTCTGATCTTAGAGTAAGATAAAAGGTAGGCAGGACGTCAAGTGTGGAAGGGCCTGTACTGTGCTGTACTGTTCTGTGTTTTATGTCTCACCCGGCTTGTGGATTCTTATCAATTGTTGAATGTGTGAGGGAGTGATTTGTGTGAGATTTGGAAGCAGGGGAGGGTCGTTAACCCAAAACTTCGAGTTATATTGTTCATTGTTACATTCACCTGAATGCCAGTATAGTATGTGTGGTGTCCTACACTAGGCAGGCTCCGCCATGTTCAGTTATTAACGTGATTCTTGACTTGTTATTTGCAGCTGTTGTCTTCAGATACAGTATTTTGGGTGACCCATGTATTAATCAGATGTTTGCTATGTTTCGTGAATTTGGAAAAAATAAAATGTCAACTATGATTATTCAACTGAACTATAATCTCTGAAAACAATTTGATTGATTCTATATTTATGGACCTATAATATAAACTCCTGTCAAGATTTTCATACACAGAAATAAAGAATGTACATTTTATATTCTATCGAACAAACAACATGGATCTAACTCTTCTGGCGATCAGAATTACATACACAATGTCAGGATTCAAAACAATGCATTGTCACTCCAACATTTTGAAAGTGGTTGGCTGCTGAATGATTACATGTTCATGGTGAGCAAACGAATGAACAATCAAATAGAATTAGC
>NW_025178356.1:0-2180 GCF_004010195.1 Chiloscyllium plagiosum | reverse complement strand
CACATTGAGAATATGAGTAATACACGTTGAGATTATGGACAATACACATTGAGATTATGGACAATACACATTGAGAATATGGATAATATACAATGAGAATATGGACAATACACATTGATATTATGGACAATACACCTTGAGATTATGGACAATACACATTGAGCCATTATGATTCACCCGCAAGGATGTTACCAGAAAGCCGACTCGTCACTCTAAGACGGGTATTTGAATAGAAGAAACTTTGTGAAAGGGCAGGGGGTGGGGGACTAATCGAATCCTGATTGGCCTCCTTTCATGCTGTCAAATTCCATACACCTCAAACCCCAATTCCTGGCTATTCCCCATGACCTGAGTCTTTCAGACATAAGGCCGTGGAGTTGTACAGGGCGGAAACAGACCCTTCGGCCCAACATGCCGACCAAGTTTCCCAAACTAAACTAGTCCCATTTGGCTGCACTTGGCCCATAATGACATTACCAACCCAAGAAAACTTAAACACGTAAATAAAAAATACATAAATATCATGAGTGCTTCATCCGGTGGCTCACTGATGATATTGCCTAGTACAGTGACGAAACGTCAGAAAACAAACCTTCCAGCTCAGTGAGCAAGCTTACATCCATTACCTATTCACGTACCAGTCCAAATATCTTTTAAATGCTGTAACTGTGCCCATATCCACCACCTCCTCGGGTAGTTTGTTCCATCCATGCACCACCTTCTGGGTGAAAAAGTTGCCTCTCAGTTCCCTTTTAAACCTTTCCCCTCTCACCTTAAACCTATGCCCTCTAGCTTTGAACTCCTCCATCCTGGGGAAAAGACTTTGGTAGTTCACCAACAATCTGGCCTGGTCCACCCACATCAACGCAATGATCAAGAAAGCACAACAATGTCTTTACTTCCTCAAGGAGTTAAGGAAATTCAGCACGTCCACAAAGACTCTTACCAATTTTTATAGATGCACCATAGAAAGCTTCCTATCCGGATGTATCAAGGCTTAGTACGGCAACCGCTCTGCCCAGGACTGTAACAAACTACAGAGAGATGTGAACACAGCCCAGTCCATCACACAAACCAGCCTCCCACCCACTGACTCCATCTACACCTCCCACTGCCAACAACATCAAAGACCCTCCCATCCCGGTTAGAATCTCTGCCACCCTCTTACATCAGGCAGAAGACACAAGAGCTTAAACACACATACCAACAGATTCAAGAACAGCTTCTTCCCCGCTGTTATTTGATTTCTGAGTGGAGCTTTCAAACTTTAAACTTAATGTTGATCTCACTCTTTCTCTTCAGCCGTAACATTGTATCCCTGGCTCTGGTCTATGATCCAAATGCACTTTGTATGGTGTGATCTGCCTGTACGCCCGCAAAACAAAACGTTTCACTGTACCGAGGTACATGTGACAATAATCAATCAAATCAAATTAAATCAACCCTCATGATTTTATAAACCTTTATAAGGTCACCCCTCAAACTCTAATGCTACAGTGAAAAACATCCCAGCCTATTCAGCCTCAACCCAGCAACATCATGGTAAAACTTTTCCAAACCTGAAGCAAGACCCTCTCCTGCCCTCTCAAATGCACATGAAACATTCCTACTGGAACATCTCAAGAGCACCAACCATGAGGAAGGATTAAAAAGACTAGGGACTGGGAACACACTCTCCCCCAGAAATTGGGAACACACTCCCCCAGACACTGGGAACACACTCCCTCAGGGACTGGGAACACACTCCCGCAGACACTGGTCACACAATCCCCCAGGGACTGGGAACACACTACCCCAGACACTGGGAACACACTCCCCCAGGGACTGGGAACACTCTCCCCCAGGGACTGGGAACACGCTCCCCAAGACACTGGGAACACACTCTCTCCCAGACACTGGGAACACTCTCCTCCAGACACTGGGAACACATTCCATCAGGGGCTGGGAACACACTCCCCCAGGGGCTGGGAACACCCTCCCGCAGACACTGGGAACACACTCTCTCCCAGACACTGGGAACACTCTCCTCCAGACACTGGGAACACACTCCCTCAGGGGCTGGGAACACACTCCCGCAGACACTGGGAACACACTCTCCCCTAGACATTGGGAACACACTCCCCCAGGCACTGGGAACATAGTCCCCCAGGGACTGGGAACACACTCTCCCCCAGACATTG
>NW_025178355.1:0-2180 GCF_004010195.1 Chiloscyllium plagiosum | reverse complement strand
ATCTCTTCCCTCGTGTCCTGCAATAACCTCAGCCATATCCCGGCTGGCCCAGGGGACTTATGCATATCAAATTCACTATCCTCTGAACTTGGCTCTTCACTCTTTATTGTCATCAAAAGTTGAGAGTGTGTTGCTGGTAATCAATAATACATTCTCCTTTTGCCTTCATTCCCTGTCAAAATGCCTTTAGACCATATTCGTATGACTAACCACGTAAGATTTATTGATGTTTGGAGTTCCTACGAAATGATTCACCTCACTGAATTTCCTTTCGAATTGATAAGATCCACAAACCCTTGCTTTAAAAGGCTCACCTATCACTGTAAGTAGCACCAATACTTTATCGCCAATAGCAAATTTGCACGTTTTTGATTTCTTGTCACCTCCCTGTTTCATTGTGCGTTGTGATACGTTTAAATACTGTGAAGTCAACTCCTCGCCACTAATTGATCACTACCAAAAATATGACATATAGTCCACGTATGTGGTTTCTGAATTATGACTTATCAATGTCTCCTCAATCAATATTAGCAGTTCTGTCACTTCATCACCCGAAACGAATTCAAATGGACTGAACTTGTTCGCTTCATTTGCTGCACGTCAGGTCGCAAAAAGTCGAAACGGAATTCATTTATCCCAATTATTTTGATATTCTTGACTGTAAGCTCTCGACACGTTATTTCGTGTCTGATGCCACATTTTTATCGTTCCTTGCGATTCATGCCGGTATCCATAACTTCATTGAATAATCGTGTTGTGAAGTTTGATCCTTGTTCTGATTAAAACTACTGCGTATACCGTAAAATAAAACAGGAACTCGTCTACAATGGTTTTAGTGGTGATATTGAAAAAAGGAATGGCCTGTGGAATTCTCGTGAGCACATCCATTATTGTTAACAATAACTGATTCCGATATTATTGTTTAAGGTCGCGGTTCGACGCAACGAATTCGGAGTCTTGTAAAAGACCCTCAAATGCAACAATGCGTATTATATCTGCGGGTTTATTGTTGCCTGTGGTTTTCCAATGACCTGACACGTTTCACATGCTTGGAGAAAAAAAAATCATTTGCATCCCTGTGCTGTCGATGTTAGAAAAATGCTTTGGCATATTAGCGCGACTTTTTCTCACCACAAAATGAGCATCTACTAGTGGTCTGTTCACTACTCGTAACACGTCCTATCTATAAATCACCGACAGTATGACTTGATGAACGTTTATCCATTTCAAATATGCCTGAATATGTGAAGGTATCCACTACTTCATTATGATATCATTTTAAGATAGTAGCTTTCGATGATTCATATAGATTCTGTGTGTTTTGTTTTGGGACAACTGTTTTAGTTTCTCATTTTCTGCTGTAACACAGGTATTTTCTCTGAAATAAAATATCTGCTTTGTCATGAATCTGCTCCTTGTTTGACACAAATGTTTGAGTATCAGGGTCTCTGCTAATTTCACTTTGAGATGATGTATCACAGTATTGTTATCCTTGGTGTTTTTTTCAGAGTGTTTGTAAACCTAGAGACTCCAAAGATCTAGGTTTGAATGGTTTCGGGCCAGTTTGATGATAGACAATAGATAGACCCTCAGACAAAAGGCTTTCAAATTTGACAAACTAAGTACACTGTCCAATAAAAGGGTAGTGGCTAGTTTTCTGGTTTGGTTCGGCATTAGCAAACAGTGTGCTGCAGTTGCTGGGCGACAAATAATCAGGTCCATGCTGATTCTACCTCTGCATCTCTGATGTAAGATTTTTTTTGACTTTCCCTTTTGTACCAAGAGGTGTTTCTGGGGATTGTTGCATGCATTTAGAACAGCATCAGTTGGCCGGGATAACCTGTTGCCTTTTCGGTTTGATTAAGGTGTTCTGCATTGTGTTCTCTTTTGCTTGTGTTTCATTCGGCAATCGTGCAATCAAGTTCTGTTTTGTTTAAAACGATATGATTGCGCCAGTTTCATTACTCCTGGAACATCAAATGTACTTTGGCTTAAAATAATTATCAAACTTAGGGTCCGAGCTACTTTCTTGGATTTGTTCTGAGGGTTCTGGGATAGTCCATGACAACTTCAACTTTGTTATCTATACTCATTGACCTTTGGTGTTTCAACTGTTGACATTTAGACCTTGTTACGCCAGAGTCCACAAAAAAAGCATATATGTCCCTCAATATTTAGAT
>NW_025178354.1:0-2180 GCF_004010195.1 Chiloscyllium plagiosum | reverse complement strand
TCTGTATAATTCTTTCTAACTCAATACAGAGGAACCTTAATTATCTGAGCAAGACGGGCGGGCACGACATCGTTCGGATAATTGATTATTCAGCGAACTGATTCAATGCCTCTCCTCTGGGTCTCGGAGTTTTCAGAAGTTTCCTTTTTCCTCACTCTGCCTGCCTTGCTCCCTATCGCTGTCTCAGGGTTTGTTTCTGGCAGAGACAAACACTAGTGTGCAACGGACCTGCAAAGTTGCTGGAGCCTCCTGCCCTCACACCCATCAATTCAATGGGATTGACACAGTGAGCATTTGGTAAGTCCGCTCCCCATTCAGGAGACTAAGTAGCAGCACACTGCACGCGAGACCACTCCCACAAACGCATTCAACTCCACCCCTGCCCACTCCACACCTGCCCCCAATCTGCCCCGCCACCACCCCCCCCAAACCCGCACAGTGTCCGCCCCCTCTGAAACCCATCCATCCCACCTCCCCCCTACCCAACTGGGCAGCCAGACTGGGCACTAACAGTGAAACAGCTGCTGCATTTGGGGGTCTCTCAAAAGAGCGCACATACACACACACACACACAGTTATTACTGTAACTTTTTGTCAAGTTCCACCTTTGCCCTGTACAAGACAATATTGGAGAGATTATCTGGGGAAGTGGGGTGCAGGGTGAACCCCTGTGCAGAACTCTTGGGAAAGTGTGGGGGAGAGAGGGAGAGAGAGACAGAGAGAGGGCAGGTGGTCAGTCATTTGGAGGCAGTGCCTGGGCTCCCATTGATGTCCAGGACTGTTCTTGGCAGTATTTCCGTAAGTCAGGTTCATTTTTAATCACTGCAAACAAAAGACACGATCAGTTTGAAACACCTCTTTGATGTAATGTTTCTATTGGGTCCTTGAGATCTTCTACGGATAATCCAAAATTCGGATACTTGCGGTTCCACTATTTTAGGTTGATGCAGTTTCTTTCACAGATTTCTGAACTGTTGTCTATTATGCTTCTGCTATCAATGTGTAGGCACTCAACATATCCTTTTTGTCTTCATAGTCTCCTGACACCTCATTGTTTTTGTTAGAGAGAAGATTGAGAGGCAACTTAATTGTGATAATCAGAGGGTTACACAGGTTGGACAGTGAGAACCTTTTTCCTCAGATGGTGATGGCTAGCACGAGGGGACATAGCTTTAAATTGATGGGTGATAGATATAGGACAGATGTCAGAGATAGATTCTTTACTAAGCGAGTAGTAGATGTGTGGAACACACTGCCTGCAACAGTAGTAGACTCGCCAGCTTTAAGAGCAATTAAATGGTCATTGGACGAGAATGGAATAGCGTAGGTTAGATGGGCTTCAAAATGGTTCCATAGGTCGGCGCAACATCATGGGCTGAAGGGCCTGTACTATGCTGCAATGTTCTATGCTCTCACCTGCCAACACTGCTAACATTTCACTCAGTCTACTGACCAACTTTATTTGGATCAACAAAACCAGTTCTGTGTAGTCAATTGCTCAAAGAAAATGAAAAAAGGCTTCTACATTTTTTCATCGAATTTTGGTGATATTTGGATATATTTATATATATCTTGTGGGGGTAGCCCATACCTGCTCATACCAAAAAGTATGCACGTCTGCTTACACAAAATGGCAGACAAGGGTTAGACAGACTGAAAAAGTCTGCTCCAGAATTAAGACACAAATGGCTGATAAAAATATGCAAAACTACACAGCCTGCTTACAGTGAATCATAACAGAACCTTTGAACAGGCTTATTCCAAGGTCAGCAAGGGGGGCCCTATGAGAAACGACCCCAAGACAGTTTTGGTAAGAGGATGCCTAAAGACAGAGAAGTGATTGATCTCAGTGTTGAGAGTATGTTGCTGGAAAAACACAGCAAGTCAGGCAGCATCCAAGGAGGAGAATCGATGTTTCGGACCAGAGCCCTTCATCAGGAATGAGGCTGGAAACCTCGAGGGTGGAGAGATAAATTGGAGAGGGGTGGGGCTAGGGAGAAGGTAGCTAAAAGTGCAATAGGTAGATGGAGGTGGGGGTAAAGGTGATAGGTTGGACAGGAGGATCCAGTATCTGCAGACCTCACTTTCTCCTCATTGATTTCAACCTGACAGTGCAGCGTCTTCCAAGGATGCATACCATGAAGAACTTTCCTCCTCTCTCTATAAAGATCTCAGTGAGT
>NW_025178353.1:0-2179 GCF_004010195.1 Chiloscyllium plagiosum | reverse complement strand
CTGGTGTGAGAGGGTTGTTCTTCAGACTGGAGGACAGTGACCAGCCGTCTGCCACAAGAATCAATCCTGGATCCACTGTTGTTCATCATTTATATGAAAATTTGGATGAGAAAATAGCAGGAACGGTCAGGAAGTTTGATATTAAAATTGTTGGCATCGTGGACAGGGAAGAAGGTTATCCAAGAGTGCAATGTCATCTTGATCAACTGGGCCAGTGGGTCAACAAATCCAGATGGAGCTTAATTTCGATAAATGGAAGGAGTTACATTTTGATAAGACAAACCAGGTCAGGAATTACACAATTAATGGTAGAGCCATGGGGAGTGTTGTTGAACAGAGAGACTGAGGGGTACAGGTACATAGTTCCTTGGAAGTGGTGTCACAGATAGACAGGGTGGTGAAGAAGGTATTGGGCACGCTCACCTTTATTGGTCAAAGCAGGGAGTACAGGAGCTGGGACATCATGTTACAGCTGTACAAGGCATTGGGAAGGCCACATTTGGACACTGTGTACATTTCTGCTCACCCTACTATAGGAAGGAAGTTATTACACTGATTTGAATAAAAGAAAGACGAACAGGGATGTTACCAAGATTGGAGGGTTTGAATTATAAGGCGGAGGTGGAGAGGCCGAGATGTTCCAGAAGAGACCAGTAAACAACAGCCTCTCTCCCATGGGACTGTCCAGTACCTGAGCTGCAAACCCACATCCTCTCCGTCATGTAGGTCTCTTATTTCATTCTCAGCAACATTGTCTGTCTCTCCACTGCCTCAGCTCTTTGACCACAGAAACCCTAATTCTTGCTTGTCCCGCCTCCTAACTATATGATTCCAATGTCCTCTCCCAGCTTCCTAAAGCCACATTCCATAAACTCCGACTTGTCTGATATGGAGTGGGCCCTTCACTGTCTTACCTGTATGTCATTGCAGAATAACCCCTGACCTCACCGCCAGCCAATTGCCTCCATGGCCTCCCTCCTCCCTCGCTTAGTGTTCTACTGCAGACTTACGTTCCCTCCTTTTCCCTTCCATCTCCTGTCTTTGGTCTCCTGCCCATTGCTGCTTCCTCCATCCCACCATTGACAGCAGAGCCTTCAGACCCCGAGAGCATGCTCTCTGACCTCCTGCCCTTCATCCCTCCCCCTCTCAATGGTTGTGCTGTTGAAGATATTGTTCAGTTCCTTCACTTTTGTTTCACGGTTCACTTGCCATGGATTTGCTAATTTATTCCAGTAAATCTAATCTGGCCTGTTCCCTGAGTTGGTTCAAAACTGTTTTGTTTGAGAAAACACTCTTCTGTAAACATAAAAATGTTCCTATCTTCTCTCTTGTTCTTCAGACCCTTTCTGAAATGTGTGCCTTCTGGTTACTGACCCTCCTGCCTGGAGACACAATTTGTCCTGTATTTACTGCATCCAAACTCTCTAATTGTGAACCCCTCATTGAGTGAGACCTATTTCCAGCACAGGGGGAGAACATTCAGCCTGTCAGGTAAATGCTGTCATTTCATGGAGCAATCCAATCAGTCCCACCCCCTCCCCTACTCGACTCCCAGAGCCTTGCAGGTTTATTTCCATCAAGAGCCCATCCAATCTGCCATTGCAATAACTGAGTGTCTTCGCCTGCCTCACCTGAATGGGCACTAATTTCCACGTCATTACCAATTGCTGCTAAAAACAAAGTTCTTCCTGACATCCTGTATCTCCTACCGAACAAAATGTAAGGTATTCTCAATGTGAAGATAGGATTTTGTCTCCACACGGACTGTGCGGTGGTCACTCTTACTGATACTGCCATGGACAGATACACCAGCAGCAGGCAGATTGGTGAGGGTGATAGTGAGTATGTTTTTCCCTCTTGTTGGTTCCCTCACCACCTGCCCCAGGTCCAGTCTAGCAGCTGAATCAGGTGGAACGTGACCACCTTGCTCAGTAGCGATGCTTCTGAGCAGCTCTTGATGGTGGACTTTGAAGTCCCTTACTCAGAGTATATCCTAGATCCTTCCCACCCTCAGTGATCCCTCCAAGTGTTGTTCAACATCGAGGAGGACTGACTGCTCAGTTGAGGTTGGAGGGGAAGGCGGTGCTATGTGATAATCAGCAGGAGGTTTCCTTCCCCATGTTTGACCTGCTGTCATGAGGCTTCGTGGGTTCCATAGTTAATGGTGAGGACTCCCAGG
>NW_025178352.1:0-2179 GCF_004010195.1 Chiloscyllium plagiosum | reverse complement strand
ATTCTGATCACCACAAGAGTTATGTTCTTTCTTCGTTAAAATAAAATGTACATATTTTATTTCTGTGTTAGAAAATCTTGACAGGAGTTTATATCTTAGTTCCATAAATATAGAATCAACAGAATTGATTGAAGAGATTATCGTTCAGTTAAATGATAATCGTTCACATCTTATTGTTGCCCACTTCATGAAATATAGCAAACATCCGATTATTGTTCTGGTCAGTAAAGTCAACACCTTACAATGAGCTACGCTGAAAATTGCTTCCAATTTATCTGAAATCATTTACAGTGTTATTGGACCTTACAGCTGCCTGTGATACAGACAGATTCAGTAGCCTCTTCCAAAATCTGTGCATAGAGCTTCTAACCTGGTTCAGTCAAACATTACTTCAAAACAAACAATTTGGAATCCTCCTTGGGCAGGGGGAGAACCCGCCAACAGACTATCACTGGTCTCAGTGCAGGTACAAATATTGTCCAGGTTAAATACTAATGACTGACCAGCAACCAGATTTTGAAATTCATCTTCTGTCAGAGCCTGTCCCGGAGAGCAAACCTGTTGACATGGAGAGCCAGAATCACACCATACAAGTTACCTATGGTGATGAAACCTAACCTGCCTCCCAGAATCCATACATCTGCACCCTGGACCAGACATGGGTGAAGACGCTAACAAGTTGACAATCTATTGCAGTGCATTGTGTCTCTCAAAGAAATCTCTAAAGCCATATCCAATACATGTCACCTTCACATTCTTCAGTATCAAAGTAAAATTGTACATCTCTATGAATGGTCAGAGATTACCATTTGGGTAATACAGTAGAATTTATGTGAAGTAACCTGCAGCAAACGGCAAACCAAAAATCACATTAATAACTGAACTTGGCGGATTCTGTCTGTCTGGTCCAAGTAACCACACTTATTATACTGGCTTTCCGGTGACTGTAACAATGCACACCATAACTGGAGGTTTTGGCATTACACCCCTCCAAAGCTTCCTGATCTCTCACAAATTACTCCTTCACACATTCAACAATTGATGAAAATAAACAAGCTGGGTGAAACTGGAAACATAGAACAGTGCAGCACTGTACAGGCCCTTCGGCCTTTGACGTTCTGTCGACCTTTTATCCTACTCTAACATCAGACTAAACTATATACCTTTCATTATAATATCGTTCATGTGCCTATCCAATTAAATATCCCTAATATAGCTGACTTTACTACAACTGCTGGCTATTCATTGCACACACACACCACTTTCTGTGTAAAGAACCTACCTCTGACATCTAACCTAAACATTCCTCCAATTATTTTAAAATCATACCCCCTCGAAATAGCCATTTCCACCCTGGGAGAAAGGCACTGGTTTTCCACTCTATCTATGCCTATCATCATCTTATACACCCCTGTAAAGTCACTTTCCATTCTTCTTCGTTCCAATGAGGAAAACACCCGAGCTCCCTCAAATCCTCTTTGTAAGACATGCCCTCTAGTCCAGGTAGCATCTTGATAAATCTCCTCAGCATTCCCATCAAAGCTTCCACATCTTTTCTATTATGAGGCAACCAGAACTGGTCACAATATTCTAAGTATGGTCTCACCAGAGCTCCATATATTTGGAGCATAACCTTCCAGCTCTTAAACTCAATCCCTCGGCTAATGAACACATCAAACACCTTCGTAACAACCTTTTTCACCTGGGTAGAAACGTTGTGGGAGCTGTGCTATGGCTCATATGATCCTCCATTCCTCCACAATGTAAGAATCCTGCCTCTAATCCGGTATTCTGCATTCAACGTCGACCTTTCAAAATGAATCGTATCCCACTTTCCATATTGAACACCATCTGCCACTTAGCAGCTGGGTCTTGCATCCTGTCAATGTCCTGTTGCAAACTACAATACCCCTACACACTATCCTCAATTCCACCAACCTGTTACATCATCAAACTGAGCAACCTACCCTTCCACTTCGTCATCCAACTCATTCATCAAAATCACAAACAGCAGAGGTCCCGGAACCGATCCTTACGGAACACCACTGGTCACCTAGTTCCACACTGAATACTTCCCATTTACCACCACCCTCTTTCTTCTGTGCGCGAGCCAATTCTGTATCCAGACAGATAGGTCTCCCTGTATGCCCTGCCTCCTTACATTCTGAATGAAACTACC
>NW_025178351.1:0-2179 GCF_004010195.1 Chiloscyllium plagiosum | reverse complement strand
TTGCAAGGTTTGTGAAGGTTTGTTGCTCAGGTTCAGGTTTAGGGTGCAGGTTTGCTCGCTGAGCTGTAGGTTTGATATCCAGACATTTCATTACCTGGCTAGGTAACATCATCAGAGGCGACCTCCAAGTGAAGCGAAGCTGTTGTCTCCTGCTTTCTAGTTATATGCTTGTCCTGGATGGGGTTCCTGGGTTTTGTGATGATGTCATTTCCTGTTCATTTTCTGAGGGATTGATACATGGTATCTAGATCTATGTGTTTGTTTATGGCGTTGTTATTGGAGTGCCAGGCCTCTAGGAATTCTCTGGCATGTCTTTGCTTCTCCTGTCCCAGGCTAGATGTGTTGTTCCAGTCGAAATTGTGTTTTTTTCATCCGTGTGTCGGGCTACGAGGGAGAGAGGGTTGTATATTTTTGTTGCTAGCTGGTGTTCGTGTATCCTGGTGGCTAACTTTCTTTCTGTTTGTCCTACGTAGTGTTTGTGGCAGTCCTTGCATGGAATTTTGTAGATGACGTTGGTTTTGTCCTTGGGTTGTACTGGGTCTTTTAAGTTTGTTAGTTTTTGTTTGAGAGTATTGGTGGGTTTGTGTGCGACTAGGATTCCGAGGGGTCTTAGTAGTCTGGCTGTCACTTCTGAAACTTCTTTTCTATATGTTAATGTGGCCAGGGTCTCTGGCTGTGTTTGGTCTGCTTGTCATGGTTTGTTCTTGAGGAATCTGCGGACTGTATTTTTTGAGTATCCGTTCATCTTGAATACGTTGTAAAGGTGGTTCTCCTCTGTTTTCCGAAGTTCATCTGTGCTGCAGTGTGTGGTAGCTCGTTGCAATAGTGTTCTGATACAGCTTCGTTTGTGTGTGTTGGGATGGTTGCTGGTTTAGTTAAGTATTTCGTCAGTGTTTGTCAGTTTTCTGTATACGCAGGTTTATAGTTCTCAGTTGTCCACAGTCGATAATCTAGAAAACATTTTAAAATGCAAACAGTGATAGAACAGAGTTCGAAAGGACCATGGGGCCGCTCTGTCATGAGAGAGAGAACACTCGTGGTGGTTTGCCCTGAGAGTTACTGCACCTCGGGTGATGGGGTGTGGTTAAGAGAGCGTCCCCTTCATGGTAACCTCTGTCAGTGTAGGGAATTGAACTGCCAGTGATTTTCACACCCACAGTACTGCTTGTCATACCACAATGGATGTATGGAGCTGTAAATGGATGGGAGCTACACATCCTGTCACTTCCAGCATGGGCTGCAATTTTCCCCACGCTGGGCAGTGATCTAACACAGTGTTACTGAGAAATGCACTGGGGTGGTGTACACAGACCTACATGCTGGGAGGGTAACTGCTCCTGGTTTACAGATCAATGCACTGGGGTTGTGTACACAGCTCTACATGCTGGGAAGGTAACTGCTACTGGTTTGCAGATCAATGCACTGGGATAGTGTACACAGCTCTCCACGCTGGGAGTATAACTGCTCCAGGTTTACAGATCTATTCACTTTACAGCTACTCATACTGAACAGAAACCTTGTCGCATTTATAAAGCAAGACACTGGTGTGGGCTGCAGACAGACTGATTCACCTGGATTACTGAATCAATGCACTGGTGTGGTCTGTGCTGGTCCCCATGCTGGACAGATAGCTAATGGCCTGGTGAGACCTGCACAGTCTTCCATCCTTGGACAGATTGCTGTGCTGTCATGAGTCTGGTCTGCACAATTCTCCATCCTGGACACATTGCTATTTTATTCTGAGCCTGGTCTGCACAGTGCCCCATGCTGAGCAGATATTTCATCTGGGCGTATAAGTGTCTGGGATGGATCTGTGAGGTGGATTAAGTATCCGAAATAATTCCTGATCGAGCTATCACTCCTTTAGCTCAACACATTCCCTGTCAAACCCTGTATTTCTGCAACATGTTGCCCATGAAATAATTATCCAAATAAAACGCGAATATCTGTCCTTCTTGCGATCCAAACGCGCAGAAACACCTGAAAATATATGATGAAGGCAGTCGCAACCAAAAGGATTTCTTATTTTAAAGGTAAATGTGAGGTGCTCTGTTTCAGATGCATTTTGCTTGCTCAAAGTGTTCGACCCTAAGCAAAATACAATATATTCAAACACAGTAGACAAAATGCAACAAAAACTTAATTATATTGGACAAGATAACATAATAATTGATTATGT